>NW_027553657.1:0-34228 GCF_045843805.1 Urocitellus parryii
TAACCCTAACCCTAACCCTAACCCGAACCCGAAACCTAACACGAACCCGAACCCGACACCGAACCCGAAGCCGAACTCTAACCCTAACACTAACCCGAACCCTAACTGTAATTCTAACCCTAATCCTAAACCTAACCCTAATCGGAACCAAAACCCAAACCCGAAGGCTAACCCTATCCCTAACCCAAACCCTAAACCTAACCTTAACCCTAACCCTAAAACGAACCCAAACCCTAAACCTAACCCTAAGCCTAAACCTCACCCTAACCCTAACCGTAACCCTAACCCTAACCCTAACCCAAACCAGAACCCGACACCGAACCCAAACCTTAACCCTAAACCTAACCCTAACCCTAACCCCAACCCTTAACCCTAATGCCTAACGCTAACACAAAGCCTAACAGTAACCATAACCCTTAACCTAAACCGAAACCTAACCCTAACACTAACCCTAACCCTAACAGATAACCCTAAACCTAAACCCAACCTGAAACCTAACACTAACCCTAACCCTATCCCTAACCCTAACCCCTAATCCAAACCCTAACCCTATCCCTAACCTGAACCCAAACCCTAGACCTAACCCTAGCCTGAACCCACACCAAACCAGAACCCGAAATCTAACCATAACCCTAACACTAACCCTAACCCGAACCAGACCCAGAACCCTAACTCTAACTGTAACCCTAACCCTAACCCGAACCCGAACCCTAAACCTAACCCTAAACCTAAACCTAATCCGAACCCTAATCCAAACCCTAAACCTAACCCTAATCCTAACCCTAACGCTAACCCTAACCCTAACCCTAACCCTAACCCTAACCGTAACCCCAACCCTAACCCTAAGCATAACCCGAACCCTAACCCGAACAATTACCAGAACCCTAACCCTAACCCTAACACTAACCCTAATCCGATTCGAGTCAGAACCCTAACCATAACCATAACCATAACCCTAACCCAAAACCTAACCCGAAACCTAAACCTAACCCTCACCCTAACCCTAACCATAATTCGAAACCTAAACCTAACCCTAAACCTAACCCTAACCCTGACCTGAACGCGAACCCTAACCCTAAACCTAACCAGAACCTGAACCCGAACCCGAACCCTAACACAAACACAAACCCTAACCCTAACCCTAACACTATACCTAACCCTTACCCAAACCCTAACCCTAAGCCTAACACTAATCCTAAACCGAACCCTAACCCGAATCCGAACACTAACCCTAACCCTAACCCTAACCCTAACCCTAACTCTAACCCTAACACTAACCTTAACGCTAACCCGAAACCTAACCCTAAACATAACCCGAACCCGAACACTAACCCTAACCCAAACCCGAACTCTAACCCTAACCGGTACCCGTACCCGAACCGTACCCTAACCCTAACACTAACCCGAAACCTAACTCTAACCCTAACCCTAACACTATTCCAAACCCTACCCCTAACTATAACATTAATCCTAACCCAAGCCCTAACCCTAACCCTAACCTGAACTTGAACCGTAACCCTAACCCTAACCTGAACTTGAACCCTAACCCTAAACCTAACCCTCACTGAAACTTAACCCTAACCCTAACCCTAAACTGAAACCTACCCTAAACCGAACCCTAACACTAACCCTAACCCGAACCCTAACACTAACCCGAACCCGAAACTGAACCCGAACCCTAACCCTAACCCTAACCCGAACTTAAAACTAATGATAACCAAAACACAAACCCTATCCCTAACCCTAATCCGAAACATAAACCATAACACCAACCCTAATCCTAACCGTGACCCGTACCCGATACCGAAATCTAACCCTAACCCTAACTCGAAACATAACCCTAAACCTAACCCTAACCGGAAACCGAACCTGAAACCGAACCCTAACCTGAACCCTAACCCATCCCTAACCCTAACCCTAAACCTAACCCTAAACATAAACCTAACCAGAACCCGAACTGTAACCCTAATCCTAACCCTAATGCGAACCCTAACTCTAACCCTAAGCCTAAACCTAACCCTAACCCTAACACTAAACCTAACACTAACCCTTACTGTAACACTAAACCTAACCCTAAACCTAAACCTAACCCTAACCCGAAACCTAACCCAAACACTAACGCTAACCCTAACCCGAACCCTAACCCTAACCCTAACACAAACCCTAATCCGAACCCTAAACCTAACCCTAACACTAACCCTAACCGTAACACTAAACCTAACCCTAACCCTAAACCTAACCCTAACCAGAACCCTAACCCTAACACTAACGCTAAACTACCCCGAACCCTAACCATAACCCTAACCCTAACCCTAACCCCTAACCCTAACCCCTAAACCTAAACCTAACCAAAATCATAACCATAACAATAACCCTTACCCTAACCCTACCCCTAACTCTAACCTGATCCAGAACACTAAGCCTAACCATAACCCTAAACCTAACCCTAACCCTAACCCTAAACCTAACACGAACACTAAAACTAACCCTAACACTAACCCTGACTGGAACCCGAACACGAACCCGAACACTAACCAAAACCCTAACCCGAACCCGAACCCTAACCCTAACCCTAACCCTAACACTAACCCTAAACTGAACACGACACCGAAACCGAACCCGAAGCCTAACCCTAACCCTAACCCGAACCCTAACCCTAACCCTAATCCTAAACCTAACCGTATCCGGAAGCAGAACCTGAACCCGAAGACTAACCCAAACCCTAACCCTAACCCGAACCCGAACCCGAACCTGAACCCTAAACCTAACCCTAACCCTAAACCTCACCCTAAACCAAACCCTAACCCTAATCCTAACCAGAACCAGAACCCGACCCCGAACACAAACCTTAACCCTAAACATAAACCGAACCCTAAACCTAACCCTAAACCTAATGCGAACCCTAACCCTAACCCGAATCCTAACTCTAACCCTAACCCTAACCATAACCATAACCGTAACCCGAACCCTAACCCTAAAACGAACCCTAACCCTAACCCGAACCAGAAACTGAACCCTAACCCTAAACCTACCCCTAAACCTAACCCTAACCCTAACCCTAAACCTAACCCTAATCCGAACCCAACCCCAAAACCGAACCCGAACCTTAACCCAAAATCTAACCCTAACCCTAACCCTAGCACTAAATCTAAATATAAACCTAACCCGAACTCGAACCCTAACGCTAACCCGAACCCTAACACTAACCCTAAACTGAAACCTAACCCTAACCCTAACCCTAACACTTACCCGAAACCTAACCCTAACTCTAACCCTAATCCTAATCCTTACCCTAATCCTAACCCTAACCCGACTGCGATCCCTAACCCTAACACAAACCCTAACCCAAACCCGAACCCTAACCCTAACCCTCATGTGAAAGCAAACCATAACCATAACCCTAAACCGAACCCTAACACTAACCCTACTCCTAACCCTAATTCGAACCCCAACCTGATTCCTAACCCTAAACCTAACCCGAAACCTAACCCTAAACCTAACCCTAACCCTAAGCCTAACACGAACCCAAACCCGAACTCTAACCCTAAACCTAAACCTAACCCTAACCCTAAACCTAAACCTAACCCTAAACCTATCCCTATCCTGAAACCGAAACCTAGCCCTAACTTTAACCTGAACCCACCCCGAACCCGAACCCAAAATCTAACCCTAACCCAAAACCTAATCCGAACCCTAACCCTAACCCTAAACCTAATTCTAACCCTAACCCTAACCGTAAACCTAACCCTAACCATAAACCGAACCCTAACCCGAACCCTAACACTAAACCTAACCCTAAACCTAACCCTAAATATAATGTGAACCCTAACCATAACCCGGACCCTAACCCTAAACCTAAAAAGAACTCTAAACCTAATCCTAAACCTAACCCTAACCCAAACCCAAACCCGAATCCTAACACTGACCCTTAACCTAACCCTAATCTCAACCCGAACTCTAAACCTAACCCTATCCGTAACCCTAACACTAACCCTAACTCGAACACTAAACCTAACCCTAAACCTAACCCGAACCCGATCCCAAACACTAACACTATCCTAACCCTAACTCTAACCCTAACCTGAACCCGAACTCGAAACCTAACCCTAACCCTAACCCTAAATCCTAACACTAACCCTAAACCAAACCCAAACCCGAGGCCTAACCAGAACCCTAACGCTCACCCGACACCTAACCATTAACCTAACCCTAACCCTAACCCTAAAACAAACCCTAAACGTAACCCTAACCAGAACCCTAAACCTAACCCTAACCCTATCCCTAAGCCTAATTCGAACCCTAACACTAACCCTAACCCTAACCCTAATCCGAACTCGAACCATAACAATAACCCTAACCCTAACACTAAAACTAACCCTAACCCTAGGCCCTAACCCTAACCCCTAAACGTTACTCTAACTCTAACCCTAACCCTAATCCTCATCCGAACCCTAACACTAACCCTAACCCTAACCTGAACCCGAACCCTAACTCCAACCCTAACCTGAACCCGAAACCTAACCCGAACCAGAACACTAACCCGATACCGAACCCTAACCCTAACCCGAACCCTAACACTAAACCTAACCCGAACCCTAAATCTAACCCTAACAGTAACCCTAACCGGAACCCAAACCTGAACCCTAACCCTATCCCTAAACCTAATCCAAACCCTAACCATAATCCTAAACCTTACCCTAACCGTAACCCGAACCCGATACCGAAACCTAACCCTAACCCTAACTCAAAACGTAACCCTAACCACAAACCTAACCCTAACCCGAACCCGAACCCTAACACTAACGCTAACCCTAACCCGAACACGAACCCTAACCCTAACCCTAACCGAACCCGAACCCGAACCCTAAACATACCCTAACTCTAACCCGAACCCCTAACACTAACCTCTAACACTAACCATAACCATAAACATAACCATAAAAATAACCCTAACCCTACACCTAACCCTAACCTGATCCAGAACACTAACCGTAACCCTAACTCTAACCCTAAACCTAACCCGAACACTAACACTAACCCTAACTCTAACCCTGACCCGAACCCGAACACAAACCCGAAACCTAACCCGAACACTAACCCTAACCCTAACTCTAACACTAACCCTAACCCTAAACCGAACCTGAACCCGACACCAAACCCGAACCCGAACCATAACCCTAACCCTAACCCGAACCCTAACCCTAACCCTAACCCTAAACCGAACATGAATCCTAAACCTAAATCTAACCCAAAACCTAACAATAACCCTAACCCTAACACTAACCCTATCCCTAACCCTAACCCGAACCCGAACCTGAAACCCAACCCTAACCCTAACCCTAACCCAAACCTGAATCCTAACCCTAACCCTAAACGGAAACCTAACAATAACCCTAAAACTAACCCTAACCATAAACAGAACCCTAACTCTAACCCTAACCCTAACCCTATCCCTAATGCTAACCCGAACCCTAAAACTAACACTAACACTAACCCGAACCCTAACTCTAACCCTAAACCTAACCCTATCCCTAACCCTAACCCTAACCCTATCCCTAATGCTAACCCGAACCCTAAAACTAACACTAACACTAACCCGAACCCTAACTCTAACCCTAAACCTAACCCTATCCCTAACCCTAACCCGAACACTAACCCTAACCCTAACCCTAACCCTAACCCTAAACCGAAAACTAACATGAACCCGAACACTAACCCTATCCCGAACCCGAACCCTAACCATAACCATAATCCTAAACCTAACCCTAACCCTAACCGAAACCCGATCCCTAACCATAAGCCGAACCCGAACCCAAACCCTAACTCTAACCCTAAATCTAAACCTAACCCTAACACTAATGCGAACCATAACCCTAACACGAACCCTAAACCTAACCCTAAACCTAACACTAAACTGAACTCGAAACCTAACCCTAACCCTAACCCGAACCCAAACCCTAACACTAAACCTAACCCTAATCCTAAACCTAACTTTATCCGGAAGCAGAACCCGAACCCGAAGACTAAGCCTAACCCTAACCAAAACCCTAACCCTAACCCTAACCCAAACCCGAACCCGAACAAGAAACCTAAACCTAACCCTAACCCTAAACCTCAATCTATCCCTAACCCTAACCCTAACCGTAACCCTAACACGCAAAGGAACCCGACCCCGAATCCAAACCTTAACCCTAAACATAAACCTAACCCTAACCCTAACCTTTAACCATAACCCTTAACCCTAACACAAACCCTAACCCTAAACATAACCCTAACCATAACCCTAACCCTAACCCTAACCCTAATCCTAACCCTATCCCGAACCAGAAACTGAACCCTAACACTAATCCTACCCGTAACCCTAACCCTAAACCTAACCCTAATCCTAACTCTAATCCGAACCCGACCCCAGACCCGAACCCAAACCCTAACCCAAAATCAAACCGGAACCCTAACCCGAACCCTAACACTAAATCTAAACCTAACCCTAACCCTAACCCGAACCCTAACACTAAACCTAACCCTAACCCTAACCATAACCCTTACCCTAAACCAAACCCTAACCATAACCCAATCCCTAAGGCTAAACATAACACTAACCCTAAACCTAACCATAAGCCTAACCATAACCATAACCCGAAACCTAACCCTAACTCTAACCCAAACCCGAACCCTAACCCTAACCCTAAACCTAACCCTAACCCTCACCCTAACCCTAACCGTAACCCTAACCCTATCCATAACCAGAACCCTAACCCGAACCCTAACCCTAACCCTAAAAGTAACCCTTACCCTAATGCGAACCCTAACCCTAACACTAACCCTAACCCTAACCCCTAACCCTAACCCCAACGCGACCCCTAACAATTACCCTAAGCCTAACACTAACCCTAACCCTAATTCGAACCCTAACCCTAACCCTAACCCTAAGCCTAATCCGAACACTAACCATAACTCTAACCCTAACCATAACACTAACCCTAACCCTAACCCTACGCCCTAACCCTAACCCCTAAACGT
Organism: Urocitellus parryii; assembly: GCF_045843805.1. Lineage (NCBI taxonomy): Eukaryota > Metazoa > Chordata > Mammalia > Rodentia > Sciuridae > Urocitellus > Urocitellus parryii. Next base: position 7,021 of record NW_027553657.1, read on the forward strand.
TACTCTAACTTTAACCCTAACCCTAATCATAATCCGAACCCTAACCATAACCCGAACCCGAACCCGAACCCTAACCCTAACCCTAAAACTAACGCTAACCAAACACTAATACGAACCCGAACCCTAAGCCTAACCCTAACCTGAACCCTAACCCTAACCCTATTCCTACCCCTAACCCGAACCCTAACCCTAACCCGAACCCTAACCCTAACCCTAACCCAAACCCTACCCTAAAGCTAACTCGAACCCTAACCCTAATCCGAACCCTAACTCTAACCCTAACCTAACCCTATCCCTTACCCTAACCCTAACGCTAAACCTAACACTAACCCGAACCCAACCCCGGACTCGAGCCCGAACCTTAACCCAAACCCTAAACCTAACCCTAAACCTAACACTAAATCTAAACTTAACCCTAACCCTAACCCGAACCCTAACCCTAACACAAACCCTAACACTAACCCTAAACCGAACCCTAACCCTAACCCTAACCCTACCCCTAACCGAACCAGAACCCGAACCCTAAGACTAACCCTACCCCTAACCCTAACCCAAACCGTAACCTTCACCCTAACCCTAACCCTAACCCGAATCCGAACCGGACCTGAACCTGAAACTTAACCATAACCATAACCCTAACACTAAACCTAACACTAAAATTAAACCTAACCTAACCCTAACCCGAACCCTAACCCTAACACGACCCTAACACTAACCCTAAAACGAACCCTAACCCTAACCCTAACCCTAACATTAACCCGACTTCGATCCCTAACACTAACACTAACCTAACACTAACCCGAAACCAAACCGTAACCCTAACACGAACCCTAACCGTAACCCTAACCCTAACCCTAACCAGAACCCGAACCTGAATCCTAAAACTAACCCTAACCCGAACCCTAACCGTAACCCTAACCCTAACCCTAACCAGAACCCGAACCTGAATCCTAAAACTAACCCTAACCTGAAACCTAACAATAAACCTAACCTTAACTCTAACGCTAACCCTAACCCTACCCCTAACCCTAACCCTAACCAGAATCCTAACCCTAACCCCAATCCGAACCCTAACATTAACCCTAAACCTAACAATAACCCTAACCCTAACTCTAACGCTAACCCTAACCCTAACCCTAGCCCTAAACCTAACCCTAACCCTAACCCTAAACTGAACCCTAACACGAACCGGAACCCTAACCTAACCCTAACCCGAACCCTTACCCTAACCCTCTCCCAAACCCTAACCCTAACAATAACCCTAACCCTAAGCCTAAGCCGAACCCAAACCTGAAACCGAACCCCAAAATGAACCCTAAACCTAACCCTAACCCTAAACATAAGCCTAACCCGATCCCTAAGTCTAAACCAAACCCTAACACTAAACCTAACCCAAAACCTAATGCGAACCCTAACCAAAAACCGAACCCTAAACCTAACCCTAACTCGAACTCGAACCCTAACCCTAATCCTAACCCTAACCCTAACCCGAAACCTAAACCGAACCCGACACCGAACCGGAACCCGAACCCTAACCCTAAACCTAACCAGATCCCTAATTTTAACACTAACCCTAACCCAAAACCTAACCCTGACGCTAAACCTAAACGGAACCCGAACCGGAACCCGAACCCTAAAACTAACCCTAAACCTAAACCTCACGCTAAACCTAACCTTAACCCTAACCCTAACCCTAACCCTAACCCTAAATCTAACTCAAATAGGAACCCGACCCCAAACACAAACCTTAACCCTAAACCTAAACCTAACCATAACACTTAACCCTAACCCCTAATCCTAACCCAAACCCTAAACCTAACCATAACCCTAAGCCTAACCCTAACCCTACCCTAACCCTAACCCTAAACCTAACAAGAACCCGAACCCAAACCCTAACCCTAACACTAAACCTAACCCGAAGCCTAAACCTAAACGGAACCTGAAACCTAACCCTAACCCTTACCCTAACCATAAACCTTACCCTAACACCTAAACCTAACCCTAACCCTAACCCTAACCCTAAACCTAAACCTAACCCAAACCCAAACTCTAACCCTAACCCTAAACCTAACCCTAACCCTAACCCGAAACCTAACCCTAACCCAATCCCTAACCCTAACCTTAACCTTAACCGGAACACTATCCCGAACCCTAAACCTAAGCCGAACCCTAAACCGAACCCGAACCCTAACCCGAACCCGAACCCAAACCCTAACCCTAACCTAAACCTAACCCGAACCCGAACCCTAACCTTAACCCTATCCCTAACCCGAACCAGAACCCTAAACCTAACCCTATCCAGAACCCTAAACCGAACCCTAAATCTAAACCTAAAGCGAACCCGAAACCGAATCCTTACCAAAACCTAACCCTAAACCTAACCCGAACCATAACACTAACCATAACCATAACAACTAAACCTAACCCTAACCCGAACCCGAACCCGAGGCCCAACCAGAACCCTAACCCTAACCCGACCCCTAACCCTTACCCTAACCCTAACACTAACCCTAGCCCTAAACCTAACCCTAAACGTAAACCTAACCAGATCCCTAAACCTAACACTAAACCTAACCCTAACCCTAATCCGAACCCTAACCCTAACCCTAACCCGAACACTAACAAAAGCCCTAACCCTAACCCTAAACCTAACAGTAACCCTAACCCTACCCCCTAACCCTAACCCTTAACCCTTACTCTAACTCTAAACCTAACCCTAACCCTAATCCTAATCCGAACCCTAACCATAACCCTAACCCTAACCCGAACCCGAACCCGAAACCGAACACTAACCCCAACCCTAACCCGAACCCGAACCATAATACGAACCCGAAACCTAACCCGAACCCGATCCCTAACCCTAACCCGAAACCTAATGCGAACCCTAAACCTAACACTAACCCTAACCCTAACCCTAACCCTAACCCTTACACTAACCCAAACCCTAACCTAAACCCTCACTGTAACCCTAACCCTAACCCTAATCCTAACCCGAAACCTAACACTAACACGAACCCGAAACCTAACCCTAACCCGAACCCTAACCCTAACCCTAAACTTAAACCTAAACCGAACCCTAACACGAACCCGAAACCTAACCCTAACCCTAACCCGAATCCTAACCCTAACCCTATACCTCACCCTAACCCGAACCCTAACCCTAACACTAACCCGAACCCGAACCTAACCCTAACCCTAACCCTAACCTTAACCCTAATCCTAACCCTAAACGTAACCCTAACCCTAAACCTAACCCTAACCCTAACCCTAATCCAAACCCTAAACCTAACCCGAACCCGAAACCTAACCCTACCCATAACCCTAACCCTAAACCAAACCCGAACCTGAAACTGAACACTAAACCGAACCCGAACCCGAACCCCAACCCTAACCCAAAAACTTACCCTAACAGTAACCCTCACCCTAAACCGAACCCTAACCCTAACCCTAAACCTAACCAAAAACCTAACCCGAAACCTAACCCGAAACCGAACCTGAAACCTAAACCTAACCCTTACCCTAACGGTAACACTTACCCTAACCCCTAAACCTAACCCTAACCCTAAACCTAACCCAAACTCGAACCCTAACCCTAATCCTAAACCTAACCCTATCCCGAACCCGAAACCTAACCCTAACCCAATCCCTAACCCTAACCCTACCCCTAACCGGAACACTATCCCGAACCCTAAACCTAAGCCGAACCCTAAACCGAACCCTAACCCTAACCCTAACCCTAACCCAAACCCGAACCCGAACCCTAACCCTAACCTAACCCTAACCCGAACCCGAAACCTAACCCTAACCCTATCCCTAACCCTAACACTAACCCTAAACCTAACCCTAACCCGAACCCTAAACCTAACCCTACACAGAACCCGAACCCGAACCCTTACCCTAACCTAACCCTAACCCTAAACCTAACCCGAACCCAAACCCAAACCCTAACACTAAGCCTAACCATAACAACTAAACCTAACCCTAACCTGAACCCGAACCCGAGGCCTAACCAGAACCCTAACCCTAACCCGACCCCTAACCTTTACCCTAACCCTAACCCTAACACTAGCCCTAAACCTAACCCTAAACGTAACCCTAACCAGAACCCTAAACCTAACCCTAACACTAACCCTAACCCACATCCGAACCCTAATCCTAACCCTAACCCGAAAACTAACAAAACCCTAACCCTAACACTAAACCTAACACTAACACTAACCCTACCACCTAACCCTAACCCTTAACCCTTACTCTAACTCTAACCCTAACCCTAAACCTGATCCTAACCCGAACCCTAACACTAACCCTAACCTTAACAATAACCCTAACCCTAACCCTAACCCTAACCCGAATCCGATCCCTAACCCTCACCCTAAACCGAACCCTAACCCTAACCCTAAACCTAACACATACCAGAGCCCGACCCGAACCCTAACCATAACCGTAACCATAACCCTAAACCTAACCCGAACCCGAAACCTAACCCGAACCCGAAACCTAACCCTAACCTTAACAAGAACCCTAACCCTAACCCTAAACCTAAACCTAACCCGAACCGTAACCCGAACCCTAACCCTTACCCAAACCCGAACTCTAACCCTAACCTTAACCCTAGCCCGAAACCTAACCCTAACCCTAACCCTAACCCAAAACCTAACCTAACCCGAACCCTAACTCTGTCCCTAACCCTAACCCTAACCATAATCATAACCCGAATCCGTACCCTAAACCTAACCCTAACCCTAACACTATCCTGAACCCAAACCCTAACACGAACCTGAAACCTAACCCTGACCCTAACACTAAACATACCCCGAATCCTAAACCTAACCGTAACCCTAACAGTAACCCTATCCCAAAACCGAACCCTAACCCGAACCCGAACCCTAACCCTAACCCGAAACCGAACCGTAACCCCGACCCTAACCCTAACCCTAACCCTCACCCTAACCCTAAGCATAAACCTAAACCTAATCCTAAACCGAACGCTAACCCGAACACTAACCCTAACCCTAACACAAAACAGAACTCTAACCCCAACCCTAACACTAACCCTAACCCTCACCTTGACCCGAACCCTAACCCTAACACTAACCCGAACCCTAACCCTAAACCTAAATCGAATCCAAAACCTAAACCCAATCCTAACCCTAACCCTAACCCAAACCCTAACCGAACCCTAACCCGAACCCTAACCCTAACCCAACACTAACGCGAACCCTAATCCTAACCCTAACCCGAACCCGAACCCGAACCCTAACCCTAACCTAATCCTAACCCTAACCCGAACCCTAACCCGAACCCTAACCCGAACCCGAACCCGAACCCTAACCCTAACCCTAACCCCTAACTCTAACACTAACACGAACCCGAACCTGAGGCCTAACCAGAAACCTAACCCTAATCCGACCCCTAACCCTTACCCTAACCCTAACCCTAACCCTAAACCTAACCCTAAATGTAACCTTAACCAGAAAGCTAACCCTAACCCTAACCCGAACCCGTACCCTAACCCTAAACCAAATCCTATCCCGAACGCAAACCCTAACACGAACGTGAACCCTAACCCTGACCCTAACCCTAAATCTAACCCGAACCCTAAATCTAACCGCAACACTAACCCTAACCCTATCCCAAAACAGAACCCTAACCCGAACCCGAATCCTAACCCCGACCCTAACCCTAACCCTCACCCTAACCCTAAGCCTAAACCTAAACCTAATCCTAAACCGAACGCTAACCCGAACACTAACCCTAACCCTAACCCTAAACCGAACTCTAACCCCAACCCTAACCCTAACACTCACCCTGACCCGAACCCTAACACTAATCCGAACCCTAACCCTAACCCGATCCCAAACCTTAATCCTAAACCGAACCCTAAACCTAACCCCAACCCTAACCCTAACCCTAACCCAAACCCTAACCGAACCCTAACTCTAATCCTAACACTAACCCAAACCCGATCCCGAAACCGAATCCTAACCCTAAACCGAACTCTCACCCTAACCCTAACTCCAACACGAACCCTAACCCTAAACCTAACCCTAACCCTAACCCTAACCAGATCCCGAACCCTAAACCTAACCCTAACTCTAACCCTAACACTAACAGTAACCCTAACCCTAACACTTACCCGATCCCTAACCCAAACCCGAAACCAAACCCGAAACCTAACACTAACCCAAACACTAACCCTAACCCTATCCCTATCTCTAACCCGAACCCTAACCCGAATGCGAACACTAACCCTAACCCTAAACCAAACCCTAACCCTAACCCTAACCCTAAACCTAACCCTAACACTAACCGTAACCCTAAATCTAACCCTAACCTTACCACTCACCCTAACCCAAACCGTAATCCTAACCCTACCCCTATCCCGAACCCTAACCCTAACCCTAAACGTTACCCGAAACTGAACCCCTACCCTTACCCTAACCCTAATTCTAATTCGAACCCGAACCCTAACCCTTCCCCTAACCGTAACTCTAACCGTAACCTTAACACTCACCTAATCGTAACCCTAACCAGAAACCAAACCTGACCTGAACCCTAACCCTAACCCTAATTCTAAACCTAACCCTAACCCTAACCCCTCACCCTAACCCCTCAGCCTAACCCTAACCCTAACCCTAACTCGAACACGAACACGAACTCTAAATCTAACTCCAACCCTAACCCTAACATTAACCCGGAACCTAACCCTAACACTAACACTAACCCTAACCCTAAGCCGAACCCTAACCCAAACCCTTAACAGAACCCTAACCCTAACCCGAACCCGAACCCGAACCCGAATCAGAACCCTAACCCTAACCCAAATCAGAACCCTAACCCTAACCCAAACCCTAAACCTAAACATAACCCTAACCCTAACCCTAACTCGAACCCTAAACCTAACACAATCCTAACCCTAATCCTGACCCGAACTAGAAACCTAACCCTAACCCTAAACAGAACCTGAACCCATACCCTAACCCTAACACAAACACAAACCCTAACCCTAAACCTAACCCTATATCTAACACTTACCAGAACCCTAATCCTAAGCCTAACACTCACCCTAACCAGAACCCTATCCCAATTCCGAACACTAACCCTAAACCTAACCCTGACACTAACTCTAACCCTAATCCTAACCTTAACCTTAACCCAAAACCTAACCCTAACCCGAACCCTAACACTAAAACTAACCAGAATCCGAACTCTAACCCTAACCCTAACCCTAACCCGAAACATAACACTAACCCAGACCCGTACCCGAACCCGAACCCTAACCTTAACACTAACCCGAACCCTAACTCTAACCCTAACCCTAACCCTAACCCTAACCAGAACCAGAACACGAAACCTAACCCTAACCCTAAACCTAAACCTAACCCGAACCCGAACCCGAACCCTAACCCTATCCCTAACGCGAACTCGAAACCTAACCCTAACGCTAACCCGAAACCTATCCCTAACCCTAATCTGAACCCTAACCATAACCCTAACCCTAACCCTAACCGTAACCCAAATCCGATACCGAAACCTAACACTAACCCTAACTCGAAACCTAACCCTAAACCTAACCCTAAACCTAACCCTAACCTGAAACCGAACCTGAACCCGAACCCTAACCTGAACCCTAAACCATCCCTAACCCTAACCCTAAACCTAACAATAACCCAAACCCGAACCCGAACCCGAACCCTAACCCTAACCCTAACCCTAAACATAACCCTAACCAGAACTCTCACCCTAACCCTAACCCTAAACCTAACCCTAAACCTAACCGAAACAATAACCCAAAACCTAACCCTAACCCTAACACTAACACTAACCCTAAACCTAACCCGATCCCAACCCTGAACCCGAACCCGAACCATAAAACTAACCCTAACCCTAACCCCTTACCCTAACCCATAACTCTAAGCCTAACCCTAACCCTAAACCTAACCCGAACCCGAACCCGAACCCTAAACCTAACACTAACCCTAAACCTCACCCTAAACATAACCATAACCCTAACCCTAACCCGAACCCGAACCGGAACCCGACCCCAAACCCAAACCTTAAGCCTAAACCTAACCTTAACCCTAACCCTAACCCTTAACCCTAATCCCTAACGCTAACACAATGCCTAACACTAACCATAACCATAAACCTAACCCGAAACCTAACCCTAACACTAACCCTAACCCTAACAGATAACTCTAAACCTAAACCCAACCCGAAACCTAACACTAACCCTAACCCTATCCCTAACCCTAACTCCTAATCCAAACCCTAACCCTATCCCTAACCTGAACCCAAACCCTAGCCCTAACCCTAGCCTGAACCCACACCGATCCCGAACCCGAAATCTAACCATAACCCTAACACTAACCCTAACCCGAACCAGACTCAGATCCCTAACTCTAACTCTAACCCTAACCCTAACCCGAACCCGAACCCTAAACCTAACCCTAACCCTAAACATAATCTGAACCCTAATCCAAACCCTACACCTAAACCTAATCCTAAACCTAGCGCTAACCCTAACCCGAACCCTAACACTAACCGTAACCCCAACCCTAACCCTAAGCATAACCCGAACCCTAACCCGAACCCTTACCAGAACCCTAACCCTAACCCTAATACTAACCCTAATCCGAACTCGAATCAGAACCCTAACCCTAACCATAATCATAACCCTAACCCAAAATCTAACCCAAAACCTAAACCTAACCCTAACCCTAACCCTAACTCGAAACCAAACCTAACCCTAAACCTAACACTAACCCTGACCTGAACGCGAACCCTAACCCTAAACCTAACCAGAACCTGAACCCGAACCCGAACCCTAACACAAACATAAACTCTAACCCTAACCCGAACCCTATACCTAACCCTTACCCAAACCCTAACCATAAGCCTAACACTAACCCTAAACCGAACACTAACCCGAATCCGAACACTAACCCTAACCCTAACCCTAACGCTAACCCTAACTCTAACCCTATCCTTAACCTTAATGCGAACCTGAAACCTAACCCTAAACCTAACCAGAACCCGAACACTAACCCTAACCCGAACCTGAACTCTAACCCTAACCGGTACCCGTACCCGAACCCGTACCCTAACCCTAACACTAACCCGAAACCTAACTCTAACCCTAACCCTAACCCTAACCCTAACACTATCCCAAACCCTACCCCTAACCATAACCCTAATCATAAGCCTAGCCCTAACCCTAACCCTAAACCTAACCCGAATGCGAACCATAACCCTGACCCTAACCCGAACTTGAACCCTTACCTTAACCCTAACCCTCACTGAAACCTAACCCTAAACCGAAACCTACCCTAACCCGAAACATAACACTAACCCTAACCCAAACCCTAACTCTAACCCTAACCCGAACCCGAACCCTAACCCTAAACATAACCCTAACCCGAACTCGAAAACTAACCGTAACCCTAACACGAACCCTATCTCTAACTCTAATCTGAACCCTAAACCATAACGCCAACCCTAACACTAACCGTAACCCGAACCCGATACCGAAACCTAACCCTAACCCTAATTCGAAACATAACCCTAAACATAACCCTAACACTAACCCTAACCCGAAACCAAACCTGAAACCGAAACCTAACCTGAACCCTAACCCATCCCTAACCCTAACCCTAAACCTAACCATAACCCGAACCCGAACCCTAACCCTAACCTTAAACCTAACCCTAACCCTAACCCTAACCCTAACCCTAACCCTAACCCTAACCCTAATGCGAACCCTAACTCTAACCCTAAGCCTAAACCTAACCCTAACCCTAACCCAAACCCTAACACTAACCCTAACTGTAACACTAAACCTAACCCTAACCCTAAACCTAACCCTAAAACGAACCCTAACCCAAACACTAACGCTAACCCTAACCCGAACCCTAACCCTAACCCTAACACAAACCCTAATCCGAAACCTAACTCTAACCCTAACACTAACACTAACCGTAACACTAAACCTAACCCTAACCCTAACCCTAACCCAAACCCTAACCCTAACCCTAAGCCTAAACATAACCCTAACCCTAATGCGAACCCTAACCCTAACCCGAACCCTAAACCTAACCCAAACCCTAACCCTAACCCTAACCCTAATCCTAAACCTAACCCTATCCGGGAGCAGAACCCGAACCCGAAGACAAACCGAAACCCTAACCCAAACCCTAACCCTAACCCTAAACCGATCCCGAACCCGAACCCGAAACCTAAACCTAAACCTAACCCTAAACCTCACCCTAACCCTAACACTAACCCTATCCCTAACCCGAACCGGAACCTGACCCCGAACCCAAACCATAACCCTAAACATAACCCGAACCCTAACCCTAACACTAAACCTAATGCGAACCCTAAACCTAACCCTTATCCTAACTCTAACCCTAACCCTAACCATAACCATAACCCTAACCCGAACCCTAACCCTACCCCTAACCATAACCCTAACCCTAACCCTAAACCTAACCTTAATCCAAACCCGACCCCAAAACCGAACCTGAACCCTAACCCAAAATCTAACCCTAACCCTAACACTAACACTAAATCTAAACATAAACAAAACCCGAACCCGAACCTAACGCTAACCCGAACCCTAACACTAACCCTGACCCGAAAACTAACACTAACCCTAACCCTAACACTTACCCGAAACCTAACCCTAACTCTAACACTAATCCTAATCCTAACCCTAATCCTAACCCTAACCCGACTCCCATCCCTAACCCTAACACTAACCCTAACCCGAACCCGAACCCTAACCCTAACCCTCACGCGAAACCAAACAGTAACCCTAACCCCAAACCAAAACTAACCCTAACCCTAACACGAACCCGAAACCGAGGCCTAACCAGAACCCTAACAGTAACCCGTACCCTAACCCTAAACCGAACCCTAACACGAACCCGAACCCGAACCCTACCCCTAACCCTAAACCTAACCCGAACCCAAACCCGAACCCTAACCCTTACCCTAACCCTAACCCTAACCCTAAACCTAAACATAACCCTAACCAGAAACCTAAACCTAACGCTAACCCTAACCCTAACCCTAATCCGAACCCTAACCCTAACCCTAACCCTAACCCTAACACTTACCCGAACCCAACCCGAACCCTAAACATAACCGTAAACATAACCCGAACCCTAACCCTAACCCTAACATTAACCCTACCCCTAACCTTAACCCTTATCTGAACATGACCCGAACCCTAACTCTAACCCTAACACTAACCCTAACCCGAACCTAACCAGAACCCTAACCGTGTCCCTAACCCTAACCATAACTATAACCATAATCCGAACACGTACCCTAACCCTAAACCTAACCCTAACCCTATCCCGAACTAAAACACTAAACAGGAACCTGAGCCTAACCCTAATCATAAATCTAAACCTAATCCGAACCCTAAACCTAACCGTAAAACTAACCCCAACCCTATCCCGAAACCGAACCCTAACCCGAACCCAAACCCTAAACCTAAAGCCTAAACCTAACCCTATCCTAAACTGAAACCTAACCCAAACCCTAACCCTTACCCTAACGCGAACCTGAACCCTAACCCCAACCCTAACCCTAACCCTAACCCTTACCCTCACCCTAACACGAACCGTAAGAGTAACCTGAACCTTAACCCTAAACCGAACCCTAACCCTAACACTTACCCGAACCCTAAACCTTACCCCAACCCTAACCCTAACCCTAACCCAAACCCTAACACGAACCCGAACCCTAAACCTAACCCCAAACCTAACCCTAACCCTAACCGAAACCTAACCCTAACCCTAACCCAAACCCGAATAATAACCCTAAACCGAATCCTCACCTAACCATAACTCCAACCCGAACCCTAAACATAAACCTAACCCTAAACCTAAACCTAACCTGATCCCGAACCCTAAACTTAACCCTAAACCTAACCCTAACCCGAACCCTAACATAAACCTAACCCTAATCCTAACCATAATGCTAACCCTATTCCTAAAATGAAACCCTAACCCTAACTGAACCCTAAACCGAACCCTAACCCTAAACCTAACCAGAACCCGAACCCTAACGTTAACCCTAACACGAACCCGACCCATAAACCTCACCCTAACCCTAACAAGAATCCTAACCCTAACCCTAAATTTAACCCAAACCCGAACCGTAACCCGAACCCTAACCCTTACCCTTACCCGAACCTTAAACCTAACCCTAGCCCTAACCCAAACCCTAACCTAACCCGAACCGGACCCTAACCCTAACCCTATCCCAAACCAAAACCTAACACGAACCTGAACCGTAACACTAACCCTAAGCCTAAACCTAACCCGAACCCTAACCTAACCGAAACCCTAACCCTATCCCAAACCCGAACCCTAACACTAAGCGTAAACCTAAACCTAATCCTAAACCAAAACCTAACTCGAACCCTAACCCTAACCCTAACCCAAACACGAACCCTAACAACAACCCAAACCATAACTCTAACCCTCACCCTAACCCGAACCCTAAGACTAACCCGAACCCTAACCCTAAACCGAACCCTAACCCAAACCCTAACCCGAACCCTAACCCAAACCCCAACTCTAACGCTAACACTAACCCAAACCCTAACACGAATCCGAACCCTAACCCTAACCCTAACCCTAACCCTAAACCTAAACGTAACCCTAACCTTAAACCTAACCCTACCCCGAACCCTAACCCTAACCCTAACCTGAACCTGAACAATAACCCTAACCCAAACCCTATCTCTAACCCTAATACTAACCCTATCCCTAACCCTAACCCGAACCCTAACCCTAAACCTAAACTAAACCTAACCCTAAACCTAACCCTAAACCGAACCCTAACATGAACCCAAACCCTAACCCTAACCCTAACCCGAACCCTAAACCTAACTATAACCCTAAACCTAACCCTAAACCGAACCCGAACCTGAACCCAAACACTAAAAAGAACCCTAACCTTAACCTTAACCCTAACAGTAACCCAATCCTTAAGCCTAAACCAAAACCGAACCCGAACCCTAACACTAACCCAAACATAACTCTAATCCTAACCCTAACCCTAACCGGAACCCTAACCCGAACCCTAACCCTAACCCCTAAACCTAACCCCGACCCTAAGCCTAACTCTAAAACAAACCCTAACCCTTACCCGACCCCTATCCCAAACTCTAACCCTAACACTAACCCGAAACCGAACACTAACCCTAAGCCTAACCCTAACCCTAACCCGAACCCAAACCTAAAGCTAACCCTAACCCTACCCCTAACCTTAACCCTAACTCTAACAATAACCCAAACCCTAACCCTAAAACCTAAACCTAACCCTAACCCGAATCCTAACCGTAACCCTCACCCAAACCCTAACCCTAATCCTAACCAATCCCTAACCCTAATTCTAAACCCGAAACCTAACCATAATCCTAAACCTAACCCCGAACCCTATCCCTAACCCTAACCCTAAACCTAACCCTCTCCCTAACCCTAATTCTAACCCGAAACCTAACCATAATCCTTACCCTACCCCTAACCCTAACCCGAAACCTAACCATAAACCTAACCCGAAACCGAATCCTAACCCTAACCCTAACCCTATACTGAACCCTAACACTAACCCTAACCCTAACCCTAACGCTAAACCTAACCCTAATCCAAATCAAAACCCCAACCCTAAACCTAACCCGAACCCGAATCCTAACCCTAACCCTAACCCTACCCGAATCCGAACCCTAACCCTAACCCAATCCCTAACCCTAACCCTAAATCTAACCCTCTCGCTAACCCTAATTCTAACCCGAAACCTAACCATTATCCTAACCCTAACCCTAACCCTAACCCGAAACCTAAACCTAAACCTAACCCGAACCCGAATCCTAACTCTAATCCTGACCCTAACGTGAACCCTAACACTAACCATAACCCTAACCCTAACGCTAAACCTAACCCTAATCCAAATCCGGACCCTAACCCTAAACCGAACCCCGAACCCGAATCCTAACACTAACCCTAACCCTAACCTGAAACCTAACACAAAACCCTCACCCTAACCCTAACCCTAAACCTAACTCGAACCTAACCCTAATCCGAAACCTAACCCTAACCCAAACCCTAACCATAACACTATCCCTAAACCTAAGCCTAACCCGAACCCTAAGCCTAAACCTAACCCGAACCCGAACCCTAACCCTAACCCTCACACTAACCCTAACCCGAAACTGAACCCAACCCGAACCCTAACCCTAACTCTAAACCTAAACCTAAGCCTAACCCGAACCCTAAGCTAACACTAACCCTAACCCTAACCTAACCCTAACTCGAACCTAACCCTAATCCTAAACCTAACCCTAACCCAAACCCTAACCCTAACACTAACCCTAACCCTAAGCCTAACCCGAACCCATAAGCCTAAACCTAACCCGAACCCGAACCCTAACCCTAACCCTAACACTAACCCTACCCGAAACTGAACACGACCCCGAACCCTAACCCTAACCCTAAACCTAAACGTAGCCTAACCCGAACCCTAAGCCTAACCCTAACCCTAACCCTAACCCTAACACTCACACTAACCTGAACCCGAACCCTAACCCTGACTTAATCCTAAGCCTAACTCTAACCCTAACCCTAACCAAACCCTAACCTTAACACTAACACTAAGCCTAACCCTATCCTAACCCTAACCCTAACCCTAACCCTAATTAAAACCCTACCCCTAACCCTGACCCTATTCCTAACACTAAACCTAACGCTAAACCTAACACGAACCCGAACCCTAACCCGAACATGAACCCTAACCCTAACCCTAACCCTCACCGAACCCTAAACCTAACCCTAACTCGAAACCGAAAGCTAACCCTAACCCTAACCCTAACACTAACCCTAACTCTAACCTTACACTAACCTTAATCCTAACCCTAACTCTAACCTAACCCTAACCCTAACCCTAACTCGAACCCAAACCCGAACCATAACCCTAAATCTAAACCTAAACAGAACCCTAACCCTAACCCTAACCCTAAACCAGATCCCTAACCCTAACCCTAACCCTAACCGGAACTCGAAACCTAACCCTAACCCTATCCCGAACCCTATCCTTAACCCTAATCTGAACCCTAACCATAACCCTAACCATAACCCTAACCGTAACCCGAACCCGATACCGAAAACCTACCCTAACCCTAAATCGAAACCTAACACTAAACCTAACCCTAAACATAACCCTAACCATAACTCTAACCCTAACCCTAACCCTAATGCGAACCCTAACCCTAACCCTAACCCTAACCCTAACCCTAACCCTAAACCTAACCCAAACCCTAACCCGAAACCTAACCCTAACCCTAACACTAACACTAACCCTAACCCTAACCCGACCCCGACCCCTAACCTGAACCCGAAACGTAAAACTAACCCTAACCCTAACCCCTTACCTTAACCCCTAACACTAAACCTAACCCTAGCCCTAAACCTAACCCTAACCCGAACCCTAACCATAACACTAACCCTAAACTAACCCGAACCCTAACCCAACCCTAACCCTAAGACTAACCCGAACCCTAAGCCTAACCCTAACCCGAACCCGAACCCTAACCCTGATCCTAACCCCTAACCCTAATCCTAACCCGAACCTGAACCCGACCCCGAACCCTAACCCTAACCCTAACCTAACACTAGCCTAACCCGAACCCTAAGCCTAACCATAACCGTAACATTGACACTAACCCTAACCTGAATGCGAACTTGAAACCAAACCCTAACCCCAAACCTAACCCTAACCTTACCCCTAACCCTAGCCCTAACCCTAACCGAACACTAACCATAACACTAACACTAAGCCTAACAGAACCCTAAGCCTAACCCTAACCCTAACCTGAACCCGAACCCTAACCATACCCTAACCCTAACCCGATCCCGAACCCTAACCCTAACTGGAACTCGAAACCTAACCCTAACCCTATCCCGAACCCTATACTTAACCCTAATCTGAACCCTAACCATAACCCTAACCATAACCCTAACCGTAACCCGAACCCAAATTCCGAAACCTAACCGTAACCCTAACTCTAAACCTAACACTAAACCTAACCCTAAACCTAACCCTAACCTAACCTTAACCCTAACCCAAAACCTAACCCTAACATGAACTTGAACCCTAACCATAATCCTAACCAAAACCCTAATACTAACCGTAACCCTAACCCTAACCCTAAAACGAACACGAACCTGAATCCGAACCTAACCTGAACACTAAACCTAACCCTAACCCGAACATATACCCTAACCCGAACCCGAACCCGAACCGTACCCTAACCCAAACCCTAACCTGAATCCGAACCCTAACCCTAACCATGACACTAAACCCAATCCGAACCCTAAACCAAACCCTAACCTTAACCCCAACCCTAACCCGAACCCGAACCCTAACCCTACCCTTCACCTGAACCTGAACTGAAACCTAATTCTAACCCGAATCCTAACCCTAACTCTAAAACTAACCCAAACCCTAAACCAACCCTAACCGTAACCGTAACCCTAACCCTAACACTAACCCTAAACCGAACCCGAACCTGAACCCGAACCATAACCTAAAACCTAACCCTAACCCTTAACCTAACCTGACCTGAACCGTAACCCTAACCCGAACCCGAACCCTAACACTAACCCAAATCCGAACCCTATCACTAACCCTAAACCCTAAACCTAAACCTAATCGAACCCTACCCCTAAACCTACCCCCGAACCCCACCCTAACCCTAACCCTATACCTAACCCTAACCCTAACCCTAATCCAAAACATAAATTTAACACTAACCCTAACGCTAACCCTAATCTGAAACCTAACCCTAACCGTAACACTAACCCCGAACCCTCTATCCCTAACCCTAAACCTAACCCTAAACCTAACCCTAATCCTAACCCGAACTCAAACCCTAACCATAAGACGAACCCAAAGCCTAACCCTAACCCTAACCCTAAAACGAACACGAACCTCAACCCAAACCCTAACCTGAACCCTACACTAACCCTAAACCTAACCCTAACACGAATCCTACTCCTAACCCGAATCCGAACCCGAACCCTAACCCTAACTCAAATCCTAACCCGAACCCGAACACTAACCCTAACCATAACCTTAAACCTAACCCGAACCCCAACAAGAACCCCTAATCCTAACCCTAACCCGAACCCGAACCCGAAACCTAAAACTAACCCAAATCATAACCCTAACTCTAAAAACTAACCCTAAACCCTAACCCGAACCCTAACCCGATCGCTTCCTGAACCCTAGTCCTAACCCTAAACCTAACCTAACCGAACATGAACCCCGAACCCTAACCCTAGCCTAAACCTAACCCTAACCCTAACCGTAACCCTAACCCTAACCCGTAACCTATCCCGAACCCGAAAACCAACCCTAACCTTACCCCGAACCCTAACCCTAAACCTAACCCTAATCCTAACCCCTAACCCCTAACCCTAACCCGAACCTGAAATCCAAGGCCTAACCAGAATCCTAACCCTAACCCCGAGCCCTAACAATTACCCTAACCTAACGCTAACCCTAACTGTAAACCTAACCCGAACACTAGCCCTATACCTAAACCTCATGCTAACCCGAACCCTAACCCTAACCCTTCCCCTAACCTAATCCTAATCCGAACCCTAACCCTAACCCTAACCCAAACCCGAAACCGAACCCTAACCCTAACCCTATCCCTTACCCGAACCCAACCCGAACATAACCCTCACCCTTATCATAACCCGAACCATAACCCTAATCCGAACCCGAACCCTAACCCTAAACCTAACACTAACCCTAACCCTAACCATTACCCGAACCCGACCCGAACTCTAATCCTAACGCTAACCCTAACCCAAACCTTAACAAGCCCAAACCTAACACTAAACCTAAAACCTAACCCTAACCCGAAACCTAAACATAACCCTTACCCTAACCCAAACCCTAACCCGATCCCGAACCCTAACCCTAACCCTAATCCTAGTCCGAACCCAAAACCTAACCCTTACTCTAAACCTAACCATAACCCTAACCCTAATCCGAATCCGAACCAAACCCTAACCCTAACCCTTACCCGAAACCGACCCAAACCCTAAATCTAACACTAACAATAACCCGAAACCTAAACCTAACGTTAACCAAAACACGAAGCCTACCCTAAACCTAAACCCTAAACCCGAAACCCTAACTCTAACCATAAACCCTATCCCTAACCCTAATTCTAACCCCGAATCCTAACACTTACCTAAACACGAACCCGAACCCTAACCCTAACACAAACCCTATTTTAAACCTACTGCTAACCCTAACCTTTAGCCTAACCCAAAAACCTACTTCTAATGCTAACCCTAACCCTATCTCGAACCCTACACTAACCCTAACCCTATCCCGAACCCTAACTCTAACACTAACCCTAACCCTAACCCTAAACCCAACACGAACCTGAACCTAACCCTAACCCTAACAAGAAACCTAATCCCAACCCAAAACTAACCCAAACACGAACCCAGAATTCTAACCATAATCCTAACCCTAAACCTAACACGAACCCGAACCCTAACCCCTAACACTAATGCGAACCTTAACCCTAACCCTATGCCTAACCCTAAGCCTAACCCTAATTCTAATCGGAACCCTAAACCTAATACTAACCCTAACTCGAACACTAACCCTAAACCTAACCTAAACCGAACCCTAAACCAAACCCTAAACTAACTCGAACCCTAACCCTAACCCTAACTCGAACCCTAAACCAAACCCTAACCCTAACCCTAACACGAAACCGTAACCTAACCATAACCCTAAACCGAACCTAAACCTAACACTAACCCTAACCCTAACACTTACCCGAACCCGACCCAAACCCTAATCATAACCCTAACCATAACCCGAAATTTAACCCGAACCCTAAACCTAACCTAACCCTAACCAGAACCCTAAACTAAAAGCTAACCCTTACCCGAACCCAAACCCTAACCCTAACCTTAACCCTAAGCCGAACCCTCACTCTAACCCTAAACCTAACCCTAATCCAGAAACGTAACCCTACCCCAACCCTAATCCTAACCGTAACCGTAACCCTAACCCTAACCCTAAACCTAGCCCTAAAACTAACTGTAACCCTAACCATTACACTAACCTAACCCAAACCCTACCCCGAACCTAAGCCTAACCCGAACGAGAACCCTACCCTAAACCTAAACCTAACCCTAACCCTAACCCTAGCCCGAACCCTAACCCTAAGCCTAACCCTAACCCTAACCCAAATCCGAACCCTAATCCTAACCCTATCCCTAACGCGAATCCTATCCCTAACCCTAACACGAACCCTAACCCTAAACTGAAACCTAACTTTAACCCTACCCGAACCCTACCGCTAACCCTAACCCTAACCCTAACCCTACACCCTAACCCTAAAACGAACCTGAACCTGAACCCGAAACGTAACCTGAACAGTAACCCGAAACCTAACCCTAACCCAAACCCTAACACTAACACGAACCTGAACCCTAACCCTAACCCTAAACTGAACCCTAACCCTAAACCTAACCAGAAACAGAAAACTAATCCTAACCCTAACCCTAACCGAACCAGACCCGAACCCTAACCATAACCCTAACCATAAGCCGAACCCTAAACCGAACCCTGACCCTAACTCTAAACCTAACTCTTCCCTAATCCTAACCCTTATCTGTAACCGACCCCAACCCTAACCCTTACCCTAACCCTAACCGTAACACAAACCTTAACCCAAACCGAAACCTAATGATAACCCTAACCTTAACCAATAACCCGAACCCTAAACCGAACCCTAATCCTAACCCTAACCCGATCCCAAACCCGAAACTTAACCCGAACACTAACCCTAACCCGAACCCGAACCCAAACCCTTACCCTAACCCGAACCATAACCCTAACTCTAAAACTAACCATAACCCTAACCCAAACCCGACACCTAACCAGAACCCTATCCCGAACCTAACCCTAACACTAACCCTAACCCTAACCCGAACCCGAACCCGAACCATAACCCTAAACCTAAGCCTAACCCTAACCAGAACCTGAACCCAAACCCTAACCGAAACCGAACCCTAACCCTAACCCTAACCCTAAGCTTAACCTTAACTCTAACCCTAACCCTAAACCTAACCCTAACATAACCGTAACCCTAACCCAAACCCGAACCCTAACCCTAAAGCAAACCATAATCCTAACACTACCACTAACCCTAACCCTTAACCTAACCCGAACCCTACACCTAACCCTAACCCTAAACCTAACCCGAACCCTAACCCTAACCCTAAACCTAACCCTAACCCTAACCCGAACCCGATTTCCGAAACCTAAACCTAACCTAACCCTAACCCTAACCTGAACTCGAACCCTAACTCTAACCCTAACCCTAACACTAATCCTAAACCTAAACCCCTAATCCTAACCCTAACCCGAACACGAACCCAAAGCCTAACCAGAATCCTAACCCTAACCCTAACCCGAACCAAAAACCGAACTCTAACCCTAACCCTACCCATAACCCTAAACCTAGCCGAGCTCTAACCATTACCCTAACCCTAACCCTAAACCTAACCCTTAACCTAACCCTAAACGTAACCCTAACCAGAACCCTATCCTTAACCCTATCCCTAACCCTAAACCTAACCTAACCCTAACCCTAAACCTAAACCTAAACCAAACCCTAACCCGAATCCTAACCCTAACCCGAATTCTAACCCTAACCCTAACCCTAACCTGATTCCGAAACCTAACCCTAACCCGAACCCGAACCCTAACCCAAAAACTAAACCTAAGACTTACCCTAACCCTAACCCTAAACCTAACTCTAACCCTAACCCTAACTCTAACCCTAACCGTAACCCTAACCCTAATCCTAACCCTACCCTAACCCTAACCCGAACCCGAACCAAAATCCGAACTCTAACCCTAACCCTACCCATAACCCTAAACCTAACCCTAACCCTCACCCTAACCCTAACCCTAACCCCAACCCTAACCTGAAACTGAACCTTAATCTGAACCCGAAACCCAACCCGAACCTGATCCCTAACCCTAACCCGAAACGTAACAACAAGCCTAACACTAACACTAACCCTAAACCCTAACCCTATCCCCAACCCTAACCCGAAACCTAACTCTAACACAACCCGAAACCTAACCCTAACCCGAACCCTAACACTAACCCTAACCCTAACAATATGCCTAAACCTAACCCTAACTCTAACCCTAACCCTAACCCTAACCCTAACCTTAACCCTAAACCGAACCCGAAAGCTAAGCCTAACCCTAACCCGAATTATAACCCTAACCCTATACCTAACCCAAACGCGAACCCTAACCCTAACCCGAAACCTAACCCTAACACTAACCTAACCGTAAACCTAACGCTAACCCAAACCCGAACCCTAACTATAACCCTAACCCTAATCTTAAACCTAAACGTAACACTAACCGTAACCCTACCCGTAACCCTAACCCTAACCCTAACCCTAACCCGAACTCTAAAACCTAAACCGAACCCGAACCCTAACCCTAACCCAAACACTAACCCTAACCCTAACCCCAACCCTAACCCGAACACTAACCCCAACCCAAAACCCTAACCCGAACCCTAAATCGAACCTTAAGCCTAACCCTAACCCTAAACCTAACCCGAACCCGAACCTAAAAACTAACCCTAAGCCTAACCCTAACCCTAACCTGAACCCAAACCCTAAACCGAAACCGAAACCTAACCCTAACCCTAAGCTTAACCCTAACTCTAACCCTAATCCTAACCCTAAACCTAACCTAACCATAACCCTAACCCAATCCCGAAACCTAACCCTAACCCGAAACCTAATCCTAACACTACCCCTAACCCTAACCCTTACCTTAACCCGAAACCTACACCTATCCCTAACCCTAACCCGAACCCGAACCCTAACCCGAATCCAAACCCTAACTCTAACCCTAACCCTAACACTAACCCTAACCCTAACCCGAACCTGAACCAGAACCCGAACCCTAACCCTAAGCCGAAACGTAACCCTAACCTGAACCCAAACCCTAACCCGAAACCGAACCCTAAACCTAACCAGAACCCTAACCCTAACACTAATCCTAACCGTAACCCTAACCCTAACGCTAACCCGAACCCGAACCCTAACACTAACCCTAACCTTAACCGTAAACCTAACACTAACCGTAACCCTAACCCTAACCATAACCCTCACTCTAACCCGAACCCTAACCCTAACGGGATCCCAAAACCTAAACCTAACCCGTATCCTTACTCTAAACCTAACACGAACCCGAACCATAACCCAAAATCTAACACTAACCCTAACCCTAATACTAAATCTAAACCTAACCCTAACCCTAACCCGAACCCTAACCCAAACCTGAACCCTAACACTAACCCTAACCCGAACCCTAACTCTAAACCTAAATGTAACACTTAACCGAAACCTAACCCTAACTCTAACCCTAATAGTAACCCTAACACTAACCCTAACCGGAAACCTAAACCGAACCCTATCCAGAACACAAACCCTAACACTAACCATAACCCTAACCCGAACCCGAACCCGAACCCTAACCCTAAGCCTAACCCTAAACCTAACCCTAACCTGAAGCCAAACCCTAACCCGAAACCAAACCCTAACCCTAACCCTAACCCTAAGCTTAACCCTAATTCTAACCCTAAACCTAACCCTAACCCTAACCTAATCATAACCGTAACCCAATCCGAAAACGTAACCCTAACCCGAACCCTAATCCAAACCCTACCCCTAACCTTAACCCTTACTCTAACCCGAACCCTACACCTAACCCTAACCCTAAAACCTAACCCGAACCCTAACCTTAAACCTAACCCGAACCCTAACCCTAACCCTAACCCGAAACCTAACCCGAACCCGATCCCGAACCCTAACCCCAACCTAACCCTAACCCTAACCCTAACCCGAACCCAAACCCTAACTCTAACCCTAACCCTAACCCTAACCCTAACCCTAACACCTAACCCTAACCCTAACCCGAACCTGAACCCAAGGCCTATCCAGAATCCTAACCCTAACCCGAGCCCTAACAATTACCCTAACCCTAACCCTAAACCTTACCCTTAACCTAACCCTAACTGTAACCCTAACATGAATCCGAACCCTAACCTTAAACCTAACCCGAACCCTAAACCTAAGCCTAAGCCTAAGCCTAACCCTAAACCTAACCCGAACCGAACCCTAACCCGAACCCGAAACCTAACCCGAATCCTAAACTGAACCCTAAGACTAACCCTAACCCTAACCCTAACCCTAACCCGATCCCAAACCCTAACCCTAAACCTAACCCTACCCCTAACCCTAACCCTAGCCATAACCGGAAATCTAACCCTAAACCTAACCCTAAAACCGAAACCGAAACCTAAATCTAACATTAACCCTAACACTAACCCTAACCTGAAACCAAACCCGAAACCTAAATCTAAACCGAACCCTACCCCTAACTCTAAAACAATCCCTAACACTAACCCTAACCCGAAACCTAACCCGAACCCTATCCCGAACCCAAACCCTAACCCTAACCCTAACCCGAACCCGAACCCTAACTCTAACCCTAACCCTAACCCTAACCCCTAACCCTAACCCGAACCCGAACCCAAGGCCAAACCAGAATCCTAACCCTAACCTGAGCCCTAACAATTACCCTAACCCTAACCCTAAACCTAACCTTAACCTAACGCTAAACGTAACCCTAACCCTAACCCGAACCCTAACCCTAACCCTAACCCAAATCCGAAACCTAACCCTAACCCTAAACCGAACCCGAGCCCGAACCCTAACCCTAGCCTAACTCTGACCTTAACCTAACCATATTGCTAACAGTAACCCGAACCCTAACATAACCCTAACCCTACCCTAAACTTAACCCTAAACCGAACCCTAACACGAACCAGAAACCTAACCCTAACCCTAACCCGAATCCTAACCCTAACCCTAACCCTAACCCTAACCCTAACCCTAACCCTAACCCGAATCCGAAACCTAACCCTAACCCTAAACCGAACCCGAGCCCGAACCCTAACCCTAGCCTAACTATAACCTTAACCCTAAACATATCCCTAACCCTTACCTGAACCTTAACATAACTCTAACCCTAATCCTAACCCGAATCCTAACCCTAAAACGAACCCTAACATGAACCCGAAAACTAACCCTAATCCTAACCCAAATCCTAACCCTATACCTAACCCTAACCAAACCCTAACCCTAACCCGAACCGTAACCCTAACACTAACCCTAACCGTAACCCTAACCCTAACACTAACCCGAAACCGAACCCAAACACTATCCCTAACCCTAAACTTAAACCTAAACCTAACCCTAACCCGAACCCTAACCCTAACCCTAACACTAACCCTAACCCTAACCCGAACCCGAACCCGAACCCTATCCCAAACCCGAACCCTAACCCGAACCCTAACCCTAACCCGAACCCTAACCCTAACCCGAACCCTAACACTATCCCTAAACCGAACAATAATCCAAACCCTAACGCTAACCCTAACCCTAACACTTACCTGAAACCTAACCCAAACTCTAACCCTAATCCTAACCCTAACCCTTACCCTAACCCGACTCCAATCCCTAACCCTAAACCTAACCCTATCCTTAACCCTAACCCGAACCCTAACCCTAACCCTAAACCGAACCCTACCACGAACCCGAACCCTAACCTAACCTTAACCCGAACCCTAAACCTAACCCGAACCCTAACCCTAACAGGAAACCCTAACATTATCCCTAAAACGAACAATAATCCAAACCCTAATGCTAAGCCTAACCCTAACCCTTACCCGAAACCTAACCAAAACTCTAACCCTAATCCTAACCCTAACCCTTACCCTAAACCGACTCCAATCCCTAACCCTAACCCTAACCTGAACCCGAACCCTAACCCTAACCCGAACCCGAAACCTAAACCTAACCCAAACCCGAAACCTAACCCTAACTGAAACCCTAACCCTAACCCGAACCCGAGCCAGAATCCTAACCCTAACCCTAACCCGAAACCTAAACCTAACCCTAAACCTAACCCTAACCCAAATCCTAACCCGAATCCTAACCCTAACCCGAACCCTAACCCTAACCCTAACCCTAACCCGAATCCGAACCCCTAACCCTAACCCTAAACCGAACCCGAACCCGAACCCTAACCCTAGCCTAAACCTAACCCTAACCCTAACCCTAACCCGAACCCTAACTCAAACCTGAACCTAACCCTGAACCTAAACATAACCTGAACCCTAACCCTAACCTAACCCTAACCCTAAACCCAACCTGAAACTGAACCCGAACCCTAACCCGAACCAGAACCCTATCACTAACCTGAACTCGAATACTAAACCGAACCATAATACTAACCCTAACCCTAACCCTAACCCTAACCCCAACCCGAACCCGAAGCTTATACCTAACCCTAAACAAACACGAACCATAACACTGACCATAACCTGAACCCTAACCCTAACCCTAGCCCTAACCCTAACCCTAACCTAAATCTTTCCCTAACCTGAACTCTAACCCAAACCCTAACCCGAACCCTAATACTAACCCTAACCCTAACACTAACCCTAACCCTAAACCGAACCCGAACCTGAACCCGAACCCTAACTTGAACCCTAAAACTAAACCTAACACAAATCCTAACCCGAACCCGAACACTAACCATAACCCAAACCCTAAACCTAACCCCAACCCTAACCATACCCTGAACCCTAACCCTAACCAGAACCCGAACACTAACCCTAAACCAAAACCTATCCCTAACCCGAACCCTTACCCTAAACCTATCCCTACCCCTAACCCTAATCCTAATGCGAACCCTAACCCTAACCCTACCCCTAACCCGAAACCGAACCCTAACCCTCACCTACCCTTACCAGAACCAGACCCGAACCATAACCCTAACCCTAATCATAACCCGAACCCAAACCCTAACCCAAACCCGATCCCTAACCCTAACCCTAAAACTACCCCTAACCCTAAACCTTACCCGAACCCGACCGGAACCCTAATCCTAACCCTAACCCTAACCCCTAACCCTAACCCGAACCCGAACACTAACCCTAACTCTAAACCTAAACCTAACCCAAAACCTAAACCTAACCCTAACCCTAACCCTAACCCTATCCCTAACCCTAACCCAAACCCTAACCCGAACCCGAACCCTAACCCTAAACCGAACCCTAACCCTAACCCTAACCCTAACCCTAATCCGAACCCTAACCCGAACCCTAACGCGAACCCGAACCCTAACCCGAACCGTAAACCGAACTTTAAGCCTAACCCTAACCCTAAACCTAACCCTAAACCGAACCCTAACCCTAAACATAACACTAACCCAAACCCTAACCCTAACCCTAACCCTAAACCTAAGCCTAACCCGAACCCTAACCCTAACCCTAATCCTAACCCTAACCCTAACCCAAATCCGAACCCTAACCCTAACCCTAACCCTTACTGGAACCCGACCCAAACACTAAACCTAACTCTAACCATAACCCGAACCATAACCCGAACCCTAAACCTACCACTAACCCTCACCCTTCCATGAATCTGACCCAAACCCTAACCCTAAAACTAACACTAATCCAAACCCTAAAACTAAACCTAATCCTAAACCTAACCCTAACCCGAACCCTAACCCTAACCCCTACCCCGATCCAGAAATCTAACCCTAACCCTAACCCTAACCCGAAACCGAACCCTAACCCTAACCCTAAGCCGAACCCGAAACCTAACCCTAACCGTAACCCGAACCCTAGCCCTAACCCTAACCCTATCCCTAATCTTAATCTGAACAGGAACCCGAACACTAACCGTAACCCGAACCCTAAGCCTAACCCTAACCCTAGGACTAAGCCTAAAAGTGACACTAACCATAACCCTATCCCTAGCCCTAACTGTAAGTCTAACACTAAATCAAACCCTAACCCGAACACTAACCGTAACCCTAACGTGAACCCTAACCCTAACCCTAACCCAAACCTGAACCCGAACCCTAACCTGAACCTTAAACGTAACTCTAAATCGAATCCTAACCCAAACCCGTACCCTAACCCTAACCCAAACCCTAAACCTCACCCTAACCCTAACAGTAACCATAAACCTAACCC
>NW_027553658.1:0-34125 GCF_045843805.1 Urocitellus parryii
CAAACCGTGTTTGATTTAGAGTTCCAACTACATGTATCCATATAGGAGAAAACAGAGTGAAACCTAAACATGAAAACGGTTATTGCAAACGAACGGTTTAACCTAGAAGAACGAAATTTGGTGAGCCAAGTGGGATAGTTGTACTGATTATTACCTGAAAGTATCATCAAGATTGGGTGAAACAATGTTTGCTGAGATTTCAGGAAACTCCTAGTTTTGTGGAAGCTTGGCAATCCCTTTCAATGAAAGTGATTCTTGTCAGTCTCTGCTTGGAGCTACTTCAAAAGGACACAAGCCATAGCGATAGAACTTGGAACTACATTATTGTGCCAAGTTTCAAAGAGCTAGCACAAACCGTGTTTGATTTAGAGTTCCAACTACATGTATCCATATAGGAGAAAACAGAGTGAAACCTAAATATGAAAACGGTTACTGCAAAGGAACGGTTTAACCTAGAAGAACGAAATTTGGTGAGCCAAGTGGGATTGGTGTACTGATCATTACCAGCCAATATCACCAAGATTGGGTCAAAAAATGTTTGCTTGGATTTCAGGAAACTCGTAGTTTTTTGGAAGCTTGGTAACCCCTTTCAATGAAAGTGATTCTCGTCAGTCTCTGCTTGGGGTTACTTCAATAGAACACAAAACATAGCGATAGAACCTGGAACTAAATTATTGTGCCAAGTTTCAAAAAGCTAGCACAAACCGTGTTTGATTTTGAGTTCCAACTACATGTATCCATATAGGAGAAAACAGAGTGAAACCTAAACATGAAAACGGTTACTGCAAAGGAACGGTTTAACCTAGAAGAACGAAATTTGGTAGGCCTCGTGGGATTTGTGTACTCATCATTACCTGCCAGTATCATCAAGATTGGGTGAAAAAATGTTTGCTGAGATTTCTTGAAACTCGTAGTTTTTTGGAAGCTTGGCAACCCCTTTCAATTAAAGTGATTCTCGTCAGTCTCTGCTTGGGGCTACTTCAATAGAACACAAACCATAGCGAAAGGACTTGGAACTACATTATTTGCCAAGTTTCAAAGAGCTACCACAAACCGTGTTTGATTTAGAGTTCCAACTACATGTATCCATATAGGAGAAAACAGAGTGAAACCTAAACATGAAAACGGTTAATGCAAAAGAAAGATTTAATCTAGAAGAACGAAATTTGGTGAGCCAATTGGGATTGGTTTACTGATCATTACCTGAAAGTATTATCAAGATTGGGTGAAAAAACGTTTGCTGAGATTTCAGGAAACTCGTAGTTTTGAGGAAGCTTGGCAACCCCTTTCAATGAAAGTGATTCTCGTCAGTCTCTGCTTGGGGCTAATTCAATAGGACACGAACCATAGTGATAGAACGTGGAACTACATTATTGTGCCATGTTTCAAAGAGCTAGCACAAACCGTGTTTGATTTAGAGTTCCAACTACATGTATCCATATAGGAGAAAACCGAGTGAAACCTAAACATGAAAACGGTTACTGCAAAAGAACGATTTAATCTAAAAGAACGAAATTTGGTGAGCCAAGTGGGATTGGTGTACTCATCATTACCTGAAAGTATCATCAAGATTGGGTGAAAAGACGTTTGCTGAGATTTCAGGAAACTCGTAGTTTTTGGGAAGCTTGGCAACCCCTTTCAATGAAAGTGATTCTCGTCAGTCTCTGCTTGGGGCTACTTCAATAGGACACGAACCATAGCGATAGAACGTGGAACTACATTATTGTGCCATGTTTCAAAGAGCTAGCTCAAACCGTGTTTGATTTAGAGTTCCAACTACTTGTATCCATATAGGAGAAAACAGAGTGAAACCTAAACATGAAAACGGTTACTGCAAAGGAACGGTTTAACATAGAAGAACGAAATTTGGTGAGCCAAGTGTGGTTGGTGTACTTATCATTACTTGCCAGTATCATCAAGATTGGGTGAAAAAATGTTTGCTGAGGTTTCAGGAAACTCGTAGTTTTTGGGAAGCATGGCAACCCCTTTCAATGAAAGTGATTTTCTTCAGTCTCTGCTTGGGGCTACTTCAATAGAACACAAACCTTAGCGACAGAACTTGGAACTACATTATTGTGCCAAGTTTCAAAGAGCTAGCACAAACCATGTTTGATTTAGAATTCCAACTATATGTATCCATATAGGAGAAAACAGAGTGAAACCTAAACATGAAAACGGTTACTGCAAACGAACGATTTAATCTAGAAGAACGAAATTTGGTGAGCCAAGTGGGTTTGGTGTACTGATCATTACCTGAAAGTATCATCAAGATTGGGTGAAAAAACGTTTGCTGAGATTTCAGGAAACTTGTAGTTTTGTGGAAGCTTTGCAACCCCTTTCAATGAAAGGGATTCTCGTCAGTCTCTGCTTGGGGCTACTTCAATAGGATACGAACCATAGCGATAGAACGTGGAACTACATTATTGTGCCATGTTTCAAAGAGCTAGCACAAACCGTGTTTGATTTAGAGTTCCAACTACATGTATCCATATAGGAGAAAACAGAGTGAAACCTAAACATGAAAACGGTTACTGCAAAGGAACGGTTTAACCTAGAAGAACGAAATTTGGTGAGCCAAGTGTGGTTGGTGTACTTATCATTACCTGCCAGTATCATCAAGATTGGGTGAAAAAATGTTTGCTGAGATTTCAGGAAACTCGTAGTTTTTGGGAAGCTTGGCAACCCCTTTCAATGAAAGTGATTTTCTTCAGTCTCTGCTTGGGGCTACTTCAATAGAACACAAACCATAGCGATAGAACTTGGAACTACTTTATTGTGCCAAGTTTCAAAGAGCTAGCACAAACCGTGTTTGATTTAGAGTTCCAACTACATGTATCCATATAGGAGAAAACAGAGTGAAACCTAAACATGAAAACGGTTACTGCAAAAGAACGATTTAATCTAGAAGAACGAAATTTGGTGAGCCAAGTGGGATTGGTGTACTGATCATTACCTGAAAGTATCATCAAGATTGGGTGAAAAAACGTTTGCTGAGATTTCAGGAAACTCGTAGTTTTGTGGAAGCTTGGCAACCCCTTTCAATGAAAGTGATTCTCGTCAGTCTCTGCTTGGGGCTAATTCAATAGGACGCGAACCATAGTGAAAGAACGTGGAACTACATTATTGTGCCATGTTTCAAAGAGCTAGCACAAACCGTGTTTGATTTAGAGTTCCAACTACATGTATCCATATAGGAGAAAACAGAGTGAAACCTAAACATGAAAACGGTTACTGCAAAGAACGATTTAATCTAGAAGAACGAAATTTGGTGAGCCAAGTGGGATTGATGTACTGATCATTACCTGAAAGTATCATCAAGATTGGGTGAAAAAACGTTTGCTGAGATTTCAGGAAACTCGTAGTTTTGTGGAAGCTTGGCAACCCCTTTCAATGAAAGTGATTCTCCTCAGTCTCTGCTTGGGGCTACTTCAATAGGACACAAACCATAGTATCAGAACTGGGAACTTCATTATTGTGCCAAGTTTCAAAGAGCTAGCACAAACCGTGTTTGATTTAGAGTTCCAACTACATGTATCCATATAGGAGAAAACAGAGTGAAACCTAAACATGAAAACGGTAACTGCAAAGGAACGGTTTAATTAAGAAGAACGAAATTTGGTGAGCCAAGTGTGGTTGGTGTACTTATCATTACCTGCCAGTATCATCAAGATTGGGTGAAAAAAGTTTGCTGAGATTTCAGGAAACTCGTAGTTTTGTGGAAGCTTGGCAACCCCTTTCAATGAAAGTGATTCTCGTCAGTCTCTGCTTGGGGCTACTTCAATAGAACACAAACCATAGCGATAGAACTTGGAACTACATTATTGTGCCATGCTTCAAAGAGCTAGCACAAACCGTGTTTGATTTAGAGTTCCAACTACAAGTATCCATATAGGAGAAAACAGAGTGAAACCTAAAAATGAAAACGGTTACTGCAAAGGAACGGTTTAACCTAGAAGAACGAAATTTGGTGAGTCAAGTGGGATTGGTGTACTGATCATTACCTGCCAGTATCATCAAGATTGGGTGAAAAAATGTTTGCTGAGATTTCAGGAAACTCGTAGTTTTTGGGAAGCTTGGCAACCCCTTTCAATTAAAGTGATTTTCTTCAGTCTCTGCTTGGGGCTACTTCAATAGAACACAAACCATAGCGATAGAACTTGGAACTACATTATTGTGCCAAGTTTCAAAGAGCCAGCACAAACCGTGTTTGATTTAGAGTTCCAACTACATGTATCCATATAGGAGAAAACAGAGTGAAACCTAAACATGAAAACGGTTACTGCAAAAGAATGATTTAATCTAGAAGACCGAAATTTGGTGAGCCAAGTGGGATTGGTGTACTGATCATTACCTGAAAGTATCATCAAGATTGGGTGAAAAAACGTTTGCTGAGATTTCAGGAAACTCGTAGTTTTGTGGAAGCTTGGCAACCCCTTTCAATGAAAGTGATTCTCGTCAGTCTCTGCTTGGGGCTAATTCAATAGGACAAGAACCATAGTGAAAGAACGTGGAACTACATTATTGTGCCATGTTTCAAAGAGCTAGCACAAACCGTGTTTGATTTAGAGTTCCAACTACATGTATCCATATAGGAGAAAACAGAGTGAAACCTAAACATGAAAACGGTTACTGCAAAAGAACGATTTAATCTAGAAGAACGAAATTTGGTGAGCCAAGTGGGATTGATGTACTGATCATTACCTGAAAGTATCATCAAGATTGGGTGAAAAAACGTTTGCTGAGATTTCAGGAAACTCGTAGTTTTGTGGAAGCTTGGCAACACCTTTCAATGAAAGTGATTCTCGACAGTCTCTGCTTGGGGCTACTTCAATAGGACACAAACCATAGTGATAGAACGTGGAACTACATTATTGTGCCATGTTTCAAAGTGCTAGCACAAACCGTGTTTGATTTAGAGTTCCAACTACATGTATCCATAAAGGAGAAAACAGAGTGAAACCTAAACATGAAAACGGTTACTGCAAAGGAACGGTTTAACCTAGAAGAACGAAATTTGGTGAGCCAAGTGTGGTTGGTGTACTTATCATTACCTGCCAGTATCATCAAGATTGGGTGAAAAAATGTTTGCTGAGATTTCAGGAAACTCGTAGTTTTTGGGAAGCTTGGCAACCCCTTTCAATGAAAGTGATTTTCGTCAGTCTCTGCTTGGGGCTACTTCAATAGAACACAAACCATAGTGATGGAACTTGGAACTACATTATTGTGCCAAGTTTCAAAGAGCTAGCACAAACAGTGTTTGATTTAGAGTTCCAACTACATGTATCCATATAGGAGAAAACAGAGTGAAACCTAAACATGAAAACGGTTACTGCAAAAGAACGATTTAATCTAGAAGAACGAAATTTGGTGAGCCAATGGGATTGGTGTACTGATCATTACCTGAAAGTATCATCAAGATTGGGTGAAAAAAAGTTTGCTGAGATTTCAGGAAACTCGTAGTTTTGTGGAAGCTGGGCAACCCCTTTCAATGAAAGTGATTCTCGTCAGTCTCTGCTTGGGGCTACTTCAATAGGACACACACCATAGTGACAGAACTTGGAACTACATTATTGTGCCAAGTTTCAAAGAGCTAGCACAAACCGTGTTTGATTTAGAGTTCCAACTACATGTATCCATATAGGAGAAAACAGAGTGAAACCTAAACAATAAAACGGTTACTGCAAAGGAACGGTTTTACCTAGAAGAACGAAATTTGGTGAGCCAAGTGGGATTGGTGTACTGATCATTACCTGCCAGTATCATAAAGATTGGGTGAAAAAACGTTTGCTGAGATTTCAGGAAACTCGTAGTTTTTTGGAAGCTTGGCAACCGCTTTCAATGAAAGTGATTCTCGTCAGTCTCTGCTTGGGGCTACTTCAATAGGACACAAACCATAGCGATAGACCCTGGAACTACATTATTGTGCCGAGTGTCAAAGAGCTAGCACAAACCGTGTTTGATTTAGAGTTCCAACTACATGTATCCATATAGGAGAAAACTTTGTGAAACCTAAATATGAAAATGGTTACTGCAAAGGAACGGTTTAACCTAGAAGAACGAAATTTGGTGAGCCAAGTGGGATTGGTGTACTTATCATTACCTGCCAGTATCATCAAGATTGGGTGAAAAAATATTTGCTGAGATTTCAGGAAACTCGTAGTTTTGTGGATGCTTGGCAACCCCTTTCAATGAACATGATTCTCGTCAGTCTCTGTTTGGGGCTACTTCAATAGGACACAAACCATAGCGATAGACCCTGGAACTGCATTATTTTGCCAAGTTTCAAAGAGCTAGCACAAACCGTGTTTGATTTAGAGTTCCAACTACATGTATCCATATAGGAGAAAACTTTGTGAAACCTAAATTTGAAAACGGTTACTGCAAAGGAACGGTTTAACCTAGAAGAACGAAATTTGGTGAGCCAAGTGGGATTGGTGTACTGATCATTATCAGCCAATATCATCAAGATTGGGTGAAAAAATGTTTGCTGAGATTTCAGGAAACTCGTAGTATTTTGGAAGCTTGGTAACCCCTTTCAATGAAAGTGATTCTCGTCAGTCTCTGCTTGGGGTTACTTGAATAGAACACAAACAATAGCGGTAGAACTTGGTACAACATTCTTGTGCCACGTTTCAAAGAGCTACCACAACCCGTATTTGATTTAGAGTTCCAAATACATGTATACATATAGGATAAAACAGAGTGAAACCTAAACATGAAAACGTTTACTGCAAAGGAACGGTTTAACCTAGACGAACGAAATTTGGTGAGCAAAGTGGGATTGGTGTACTGATCATTACCTGCAAGTATCATCAAGATTGGGTGAAAAAATGTTTGCTGAGATTTCAGGAAACTCGTAGTTTTTTCAAAGCTTGGTAACCCCTTTCAATGAAAGTGATTCTCATCAGTCTCTGCTTGGGGTTACTTCAATAGAACACAAACCATAGCGATAGAACTTGGAACTACATTATTGTGCCAAGTTTCAAAGAGCTAGCACAAACCGTGTTTGATTTAGAGTTCCAACTACATGTATCCATATAGGAGAAAACAGAGTGAAACCTAAACATGAAAACGGTTACTGCAAACGAACGGTTTAACCTAGAAGAACGAAATTTGGTGAGCCAAGTGGGATAGTTGTACTGATCATTACCTGAAAGTATCATCAAGATTGGGTGAAAAAACGTTTGCTGAGATTTCAGGAAACTCGTAGTTTTTTGGAAGCTTGGCAACCCCTTTCAATGAAAGTGATTCTCGTCAGTCTCTGCTTGGGGCTACTTCAATAGGACACAAACCATAGCGATAGAACTTGGAACTACATTATTGTGCCAAGTTTCAAAGAGCTAGCACAAACCGTGTTTGATTTAGAGTTCGAACTACATGTATCCATATAGGAGAAAACAGAGTGAAACCTAAACATGAAAACGGTTACTGCAAAGTAACGGTTTAACCTAGAAGAACGAAATTTGGTGAGCCAAGTGGGATTGGTGTACTGATCATTACCTGCCAGTATCATCAAGATTGGGTGAAAAAATATTTGCTGAGATTTCAGGAAACTCGTAGTTTTTTGGAAGCTTGGCAACCCCTTTCAATGAACATGATTCTCGTCAGTCTCTGCTTGGGGCTACTTCAAAAGGACACAAACCATAGCGATAGACCCTGGAACTACATTATTGTGCCAAGTTTCAAAGAGCTAGCACAAACCGTGTTTGATTTAGAGTTCCAACTACATGTATCCATATAGGAGAAAACTTTGTGAAACCTAAATATGAAAACGGTTACTGCAAAGGAACGGTTTAACCTAGAAGAACGAAATTTGGTGAGCCAAGTGGGATAGTTGTACTGATCATTACCAGCCAATATCA
Source organism: Urocitellus parryii (assembly GCF_045843805.1). Lineage (NCBI taxonomy): Eukaryota > Metazoa > Chordata > Mammalia > Rodentia > Sciuridae > Urocitellus > Urocitellus parryii. The sequence goes on from NW_027553658.1 coordinate 7,863, forward strand.
TCAAGATTGGGTGAAAAAAATGTTTGCCGAGATTTCAGGAAACTCGTAGTTTTTTGGAAGCTTGGTAACCCCTTTCAATGAAAGTGATTCTCATCAGTCTCTGCTTGGGGCTACTTCAATAGGACACAAACCATAGCGATAGAACTTGGAACTACATTATTGTGCCAAGTTTCAAAGAGCTAGCACAACCCGTGTTTGACTTAGAGTTCCAAATACATGTATCCATATAGGAGAAAACAGAGTGAAACCTAAACATGAAAACGGTTACTGCAAAGGAACGGTTTAACCTAGAAGAACGAAATTTGGTGAGCCAAGTGGGAATGGTGTACTGATCATTACCTGCAAGTATCATCAAGATTGGGTGAAAAAATGTTTGCTGAGATTTCAGGAAACTCGTTGTTTTTTGGAAGCTTGGCAACCGCTTTCAATGAAAGTGATTCTCGTCAGTCTCTGCTTGGGGCTACTTCAATAGAACACAAACCATAGCGATAGAACTTGGAACTACATTATTGTGCCAAGTTTCAAAGAGCTAGCACAAACCGTGTTTGATTTAGAGTTCCAACTACATGTATCCATATAGGAGAAAACAGAGTGAAACCTAAACATGAAAACGGTTACTGCAAACGAACGGTTTAACCTAGAAGAACGAAATTTGGTGAGCCAAGTGGGATAGTTGTACTTGATTATTACCTGAAAGTATCATCAAGATTGGGTGAAACAATGTTTGCTGAGATTTCAGGAAACTCCTAGTTTTGTGGAAGCTTGGCAACCCCTTTCAATGAAAGTGATTCTCGTCAGTCTCTGCTTGGAGCTACTTCAAAAGGACACAAGCCATAGCGATTGAACTTGGAACTACATTATTGTGCCAAGTTTCAAAGAGCTAGCACAAACCGTGTTTGATTTAGAGTTCCAACTACATGTATCCATATAGGAGAAAACAGAGTGAAACCTAAATATGAAAACGGTTACTGCAAAGGAACGGTTTAACCTAGAAGAACGAAATTTGGTGAGCCAAGTGGGATTGGTGTACTGATCATTACCAGCCAATATCACCAAGATTGGGTCAAAAAATGTTTGCTTAGATTTCAGGAAACTCGTAGTTTTTTGGAAGCTTGGTAACCCCTTTCAATGAAAGTGATTCTCGTCAGTCTCTGCTTGGGGTTACTTCAATAGAACACAAAACATAGCGATAGAACCTGGAAATACATTATTGTGCCAAGTTTCAAAAAGCTAGCACAAACCGTGTTTGATTTTGAGTTCCAACTACATGTATCCATATAGGAGAAAACAGAGTGAAACCTAAACATGAAAACGGTTACTGCAAAGGAACGGTTTAACCTAGAAGAACGAAATTTGGTGAGCCAAGTGGGATTGGTGTACTCATCATTACCTGAAAGTATCATCAAGATTGGGTGAAAAGACGTTTGCTGAGATTTCATGAAACTCGTAGTTTTTGGTAAGCTTGGCAACCCCTTTCAATGAAAGGGATTCTCGTCAGTCTCTGCTTGGGGCTAATTCAATAGGACAGGAACCATAGCGATAGAACGTGGAACTACATTATTGTGCCATGTTTCAAAGAGCTAGCACAAACCGTGTTTGATTTAGAGTTCCAACTACATGTATCCATATAGGAGAAAACAGAGTGAAACCTAAACATGAAAACGGTTACTGCAAAGGAACCGTTTAACCTAGAAGAACGAAATTTGGTGAGCCAAGTGTGGTTGGTGTACTTATCATTACCTGCCAGTATCATCAAGATTGGGTGAAAAAATGTTTGCTGAGATTTCAGGAAACTCGTAGTTTTTGGGAAGCTGGGCAACCCCGTTCAATGAAAGTGATTTTCGTCAGTCTCTGCTTGGGGCTACTTCAATAGAACACAAACCATAGTGATGGAACTTGGAACTACATTATTGTGCCAAGTTTCAAAGAGCTAGCACAAACCGTGTTTGATTTAGAGTTCCAACTACATGTATCCATATAGGAGAAAACAGAGTGAAACCTAAACATGAAAACGGTTACTGCAAAAGAACGATTTAATCTAGAAGAACGAAATTTGGTGAGCCAAGTGGGATTGGTGTACTGATCATTACCTGAAAGTATCATCAAGATTGGGTGAAAAAACGTTTGCTGAGATTTCAGGAAACCCGTAGTTTTGTGGAAGCTTGGCAACCCCTTTCAATGAAAGTGATTCTCGTCAGTCTCTGCTTGGGGCTACTTCAATAGGACACAAACCATAGTGATAGAACTTGGAAGTACATTAATGTGCCAAGTTTCAAAGAGCTAGCACAAACCGTGTTTGATTTAGAGTTCCAACTACAAGTATCCGTATAGGAGAAAACAGAGTGAAACCTAAAAATGAAAACGGTTACTGCAAAGGAATGGTTTAACCTAGAAGAACGAAATTTGGTGAGTCAGGTGGGATTGGTGTACTGATCATTACCTGCCAGTATCATCAAGATTGGGTGAAAAAATGTTTGCTGAGATTTCAGGAAACTCGTAGTTTTTGGGAAGCTTGGCAACCCCTTTCAATTAAAGTGATTTTCTTCAGTCTCTGCTTGGGGCTACTTCAATAGAACACAAACCATAGCGATAGAACTTGGAACTACATTATTGTGCCAAGTTTCAAAGAGCTAGCACAAACCGTGTTTGATTTAGAGTTCCAAATACATGTATCCATATAGGAGAAAACAGAGTGAAACCTAAACATGAAAACGGTTACTGCAAAAGAATGATTTAATCTAGAAGAACGAAATTTGGTGAGCCAAGTGTGATTGGTGTACTGATCATTACCTGAAAGTATCATCAAGATTGGGTGAAAAAATGTTTGCTGAGATTTCAGGAAACTCGTAGTTTTGTGGAAGCTTGGCAACCCCTTTCAATGAAAGTGATTCTCGTCAGTCTCTGCTTGGGGCTACTTCAATAGGACACAAACCATAGTGATAGAACTTGGAACTACATTATTGTGCCAAGTTTCACAGAGCTAGCACAAACCGTGTTTGATTTAGAGTTCCAACTACATGTATCCATATAGGAGAAAACAGAGTGAAACCTAAACATGAAAACGGTTACTGCAAAGGAACGGTTTAACCTAGAAGAACGAAATTTGGTGAGCCAAGTGTGGTTGGTGTACTTATCATTACCTACCAGTATCATCAAGATTGGGTTAAAAAATGTTGGCAACCCCTTTCAATGAAAGTGATTTTCGTCAGTCTCTGCTTGGGGCTGCTTCAATAGAACACAAACCATAGCGATAGAACTTGGAACTACATTATTGTGCCAAGTTTCAAAGAGCTAGCACAAACCGTGTTTGATTTAGAGTTCCAACTACATGTATCCATATAGGAGAAAACTTTGTGAAACCTAAATATGAAAACGGTTACTGCAAAGGAACGGTTTAACCTAGAAGAACGAAATTTGGTGAGCCAAGTGGGATTGGTGTACTTATCATTACCTGCCAGTATCATCAAGATTGGGTGAAAAAATATTTGCTGAGATTTCAGGAAACTCGTAGTTTTGTGGATGCTTGGCAACCCCTTTCAATGAACATGATTCTCGTCAGTCTCTGCTTGGGGCTACTTCAATAGGACACAAACCATAGCGATAGACCCTGGAACTACATTATTGTGCCAAGTTTCAAAGAGCTAGCACAAACCGTGTTTGATTTAGAGTTCCAACTACATGTATCCATATAGAAGAAAACTTTGTGAAACCTAAATATGAAAACGGTTACTGCAAAGGAACGGTTTAACCTAGAAGAACGAAATTTGGTGAGCCAAGTGGGATTGGTGTACTGATCATTATCAGCCAATATCATCAAGATTGGGTGAAAAAATGTTTGCTGAGATTTCAGGAAACTCGTAGTATTTTGGAAGCTTGGTAACCCCTTTCAATGAAAGTGATTCTCGTCAGTCTCTGCTTGGGGTTACTTGAATAGAACACAAACAATACCGGTAGAACTTGGTACAACATTCTTGTGCCACGTTTCAAAGAGCTACCACAACCCGTGTTTGATTTAGAGTTCCAAATACATGTATACATATAGGATAAAACAGAGTGAAACCTAAACATGAAAACGGTTACTGCAAAGGAACGGTTTAACCTAGACGAACGAAATTTGGTGAGCAAAGTGGGATTGGTGTACTGATCATTACCTGCAAGTATCATCAAGATTGGGTGAAAAAATGTTTGCTGAGATTTCAGGAAACTCGTAGTTTTTTCAAACCTTGGTAACCCCTTTCAATGAAAGTGATTCTCATCAGTCTCTGCTTGGGGTTACTTCAATAGAACACAAACCATAGCGATAGAACTTGGAACTACATTATTGTGCCAAGTTTCAAAGAGCTAGCACAAACCGTGTTTGATTTAGAGTTCCAACTACATGTATCCATATAGGAGAAAACAGAGTGAAACCTAAACATGAAAACGGTTACTGCAAACGAACGGTTTAACCTAGAAGAACGAAATTTGGTGAGCCAAGTGGGATAGTTGTCCTGATCATTACCTGAAAGTATCATCAAGATTGGGTGAAAAAACGTTTGCTGAGATTTCAGGAAACTCGTAGTTTTTTGGAAGCTTGGCAACCCCTGTCAATGAAAGTGATTCTCGTCAGTCTCTGCTTGGGGCTACTTCAATAGGACACAAACCATAGCGAGAGAACTTGGAACTACATTATCGTGCCAAGTTTCAAAGAGCTAGCACAAACCGTGTTTGATTTAGAGTTCCAACTACATGTATCCATATAGGAGAAAACAGAGTGAAACCTAAACAATAAAACGGTTACTGCAAAGTAACGGTTTAACCTAGAAGAACGAAATTTGGTGAGCCAAGTGGGATTGGTGTACTGATCATTACCTGCCAGTATCATCAAGATTGGGTGAAAAAATGTTTGCTGAGATTTCAGGAAACTCGTAGTTTTTTGGAAGCTTGGCAACCGCTTTCAATGAAAGTGATTCTCGTCAGTCTCTGCTTGGGGCTACTTCAATAGTACACAAACCATAGCGATAGACCCTGGAACTACATTATTGTGCCAGTGTAAAAGAGCTAGCACAAACCGTGTTTGATTTAGAGTTCCAACTACATGTATCCATATAGGAGAAAACAGAGTGAAACCTAAATATGAAAACGGTTACTGCAAAGGAACGGTTTAACCTAGAAGAACGAAATTTGGTGAGCCAAGTGGGATTGGTGTACTTATCATTACCTGCCAGTATCATCAAGATTGGGTGAAAAAATATTTGCTGAGATTTCAGGAAACTCGTAGTTTTTTGGAAGCTTGACAACCCCTTTCAATGAACATGATTCTCGTCAGTCTCTGCTTGGGGTTACTTAAATAGAACACAAACCATAGTGGTAGAACTTGGTACTACATTCTTGTGCCAAGTTTCAAAGAGGTAGCACAACGCGTGTTTGATTTAGAGTTCCAAATACATGTATCCATATAGGATAAAACAGAGTGAAACCTAAACATGAAAACGGTTACTGCAAAGGAACGGTTTAACCTAGAAGAACGAAATTTGGTGAGCCATGTGGGATTGGTGTACTGATCATTACCTGCCAGTATCATCAAGATTGGGTGAAAAAATGTTTGCTGAGATTTCAGGAAACTCCTAGTTTTTTGGAAGCTTGGCAACCGCTTTCAATGAAAGTGATTCTCGTCAGTCTCTGCTTGGGGCTACTTCAATAGGACACAAACCATAGCGATAGACACTGGAACTACATTATTGTGCCGAGTGTCAAAGAGCTAGCACAAACCATGTTTGATTTAGAGTTCCATCTACATGTATCCATACAAGAGAAAACAGAGTGAAACCTAAATATGAAAACGGTTGCTGCAAAGGAACGGTTTAACCTAGAAGAACGAAATTTGGTGAGCCAAGTGGGATTGGTGTACTTATCATTACCTGCCAGTATCATCAAAATTGGGTGAAAAAATATTTGCTGAGATTTCAGGAAACTCGTAGTTTCTTGGAAGCTTGGCAACCCCTTTCAATTAAAGTGATTCTCGTCAGTCTCTGCTTGGGGCTACTTCAATAGGACACAAACCATAGCGAGAGAACTTGGAACTACATTATTGTGCCAAGTTTCAAAGAGCTAGCACAAACCGTGTTTGATTTAGAGTTCCAACTACATGTATCCATATAGGAGAAAACAGAGTGAAACCTAAACAATAAAACGGTTACTGCAAAGGAACGGTTTAACCTAGAAGAACGAAATTTGGTGAGCCAAGTGGGATAGTTGTACTGATCATTACCAGCCAATATCATCAAGATTGGGTGAAAAAAATGTTTGCCGAGATTTCAGGAAACTCGTAGTTTTTTGGAAGCTTGGCAACCGCTTTCAATGAAAGTGATTCTCGTCAGTCTCTGCTTGGGGCTACTTCAATAGGACACAAACCATAGCGATAGACCCTGGAACTACATTATTGTGCCAGTGTCAAAGAGCTAGCACAAACCGTGTTTGATTTAGAGTTCCAACTACATGTATCCATATAGGAGAAAACAGAGTGAAACCTAAATATGAAAACGGTTACTGCAAAGGAACGGTTTAACCTAGAAGAACGAAATTTGGTGAGCCAAGTGGGATAGTTGTACTGATCATTACCAGCCAATATCATCAAGATTGGGTGAAAAAAATGTTTGCCGAGATTTCAGGAAACTCGTAGTTTTTTGGAAGCTTGGTAACCCCTTTCAATGAAAGTGATTCTCATCAGTCTCTGCTTGGGGCTACTTCAATAGGACACAAACCATAGCGATAGAACTTGGAACTACATTATTGTGCCAGGTTTCAAAGAGCTAGCACAAACCGTGTTTGATTTAGACTTCCAACTACATGTATCCATAAAGGAGAAAACAGAGTGAAACCTAAACATGAAAGCGGTTACTGCAAACGAACGGTTTAACCTAGAAGAACGAAATTTGGTGAGCCAAGTGGGATAGTTGTACTGATCATTACCTGAAAGTATCATCAAGATTGGGTGTAATAATGTTTGCTGAGATTTCAGGAAACTCGTAGTTTTGTGTAAGCTTGGCAACCCCTTTCAATGAAAGTGATTCTCGTCAGTCTCTGCTTGGGGCTACTTCAATAGGACACAAACCATAGCGATAGAACTTGGAACTACATTATTGTGCCATGTTTCAAAGAGCTAGCACAACCCGTGTTTGATTTAGAGTTCCAAATACATGTATCCATATAGGAGAAAACAGAGTGAAACCTAAACATGAAAACGGTTACTGCAAAGTAACGGTTTAACCTAGAAGAACGAAATTTGGTGAGCCAAGTGGGATAGTTGTACTGATCATTACCAGCCAATATCATCAAGATTGGGTGAAAAAAATGTTTGCCGAGATTTCAGGAAACTCGTAGTTTTTTGGAAGCTTGGTAACCCCTTTCAATGAAAGTGATTCTCATCAGTCTCTGCTTGGGGCTACTTCAATAGGACACAAACCATAGCGATAGAACTTGGAACTACATTATTGTGCCAGGTTTCAAAGAGCTAGCACAAACCGTGTTTGATTTAGACTTCCAACTACATGTATCCATATAGGAGAAAACAGAGTGAAACCTAAACATGAAAGCGGTTACTGCAAACGAACGGTTTAACCTAGAAGAACGAAATTTGGTGAGCCAAGTGGGATAGTTGTACTGATCATTACCTGAAAGTATCATCAAGATTGGGTGTAATAATGTTTGCTGAGATTTCACGAAACTCGTAGTTTTGTGTAAGCTTGGCAACCCCTTTCAATGAAAGTGATTCTCGTCAGTCTCTGCTTGGGGCTACTTCAATAGGACACAAACCATAGCGATAGAACTTGGAACTACATTATTGTGCCATGTTTCAAAGAGCTAGCACAACCCGTGTTTGATTTAGAGTTCCAAATACATGTATCCATATAGGAGAAAACAGAGTGAAACCTAAACATGAAAACGGTTACTGCAAAGGAACGGTTTAACCTAGAAGAACGAAATTTGGTGAGCCAAGTGGGATTGGTGTACTGATCATTACCTGCAAGTATCATCAAGATTGGGTGAAAAAATGTTTGCTGAGATTTCAGGAAACTCGTAGTTTTTTGGAAGCTTGGTAACCCCTTTCAATGAAAGTGATTCTCATCAGTCTCTGCTTGGGGCTACTTCAATAGAACACAAACCATAGCGATAGAACTTGGAACTACATTATTGTGCCAAGTGTCAAAGAGCTAGCACAAACCGTGTTTGATTTAGACTTCCAACTACATGTATCCATATAGGAGAAAACAGAGTGAAACCTAAACATGAAAACGGTTACTGCAAACGAACGATATAATCTAGAAGAACGAAATTTGGTGAGCCAAGTGGGATAGTTGTACTGATTATTACCTGAAAGTATCATCAAGATTGGGTGAAAAAAAGGTTGCTGAGATTTCAGGAAACTCGTAGTTTTGTGGAAGCTTGGCAACCCCTTTCAATGAAAGTGATTCTCGTAAGTCTCTGCTTGGGGCTACTTCAATAGGACACAAACCATAGTGATAGACCCTGGAACTACATCATTGTGCCGAGTGTCAAAGAGCTAGCACAAACCGTGTTTGATTTAGAGTTCCAACTACATGTATCCATATAGGAGAAAACAGAGTGAAACCTAAATATGAAAACGGTTACTGCAAAGAAACGGTTTAACCTAGAAGAACGAAATTTGGTGAGCCAAGTGGGATTAGTGTACTGATCATTACCAGCCAATATCATCAAGATTGGGTAAAAAAATGTTTGCTGAGATTTCAGGAAACTCGTAGTTTTTTGGAAGCTTGGTAACCCCTTTCAATGAAAGTGATTCTCATCAGTCTCTGCTTGGGGTTACTTCAATAGAACACAAACCATAGAGATAGAACTTGGAACTACATTCTTGTGCAAAGTTTCAAAGAGGTAGCACAAACCGTGTTTGATTTAGAGTTCCAACTACATGTATCAATATAGGAGAAAATAGAGTGAAACCTAAACATTAAAACGGTTACTGCAAACGAACGGTTTAAACTAGAAGAACGAAATTTGGTGAGCCAAGTGGGATAGTTGTACTGATTATTACCTGAAAGTATCATCAAGATTGGGTGAAACAATGTTTGCTGAGATTTCAGGAAACTCGTAGTTTTGTGGAAGCTTGGCAACCCCTTTCAATGAAAGTGATTCTCGTCAGTCTCTGCTTGGAGCTACTTCAAAAGGACACAAGCCATAGCGATAGAACTTGGAACTACATTATTGTGCCAAGTTTCAAAGAGCTAGCACAAACCGTGTTTGATTTAGAGTTCCAACTACATGTATCCATATAGGAGAAAACAGAGTGAAACCTAAATATGAAAACGGTTACTGCAAAGGAACGGTTTAACCTAGAAGAACGAAATTTGGTGAGCCAAGTGGGATTGGTGTGCTGATCATTACCAGCCAATATCACCAAGATTGGGTTAAAAAATGTTTGCGGAGATTTCAGGAAACTCGTAGTTTTTTGGAAGCTTGGTAACCCCTTTCAATGAAAGTGATTCTCGTCAGTCTCTGCTTGGGGTTACTTCAATAGAACACAAAACATAGCGATAGAACCTGGAACTATATTATTGTGCCAAGTTTCAAAAAGCTAGCACAAACCGTGTTTGATTTTGAGTTCCAACTACCTGTATCCATATAGGAGAAAACAGAGTGAAACCTAAACATGAAAACGGTTAGTGCAAATGAACGGTTTAACCTAGAAGAACGAAATTTCTGAGCCAAGTGGGATTGGTGTAATGATCATTACCTGAAAGTATCATCAAGATTGGGTGAAAAAAAACGTTTGCTGAGATTTGAGGAATCTCGTAGTTTTGTGGAAACTTGGCAAACCCTTTCAATGAAAGTGATTCTCGTCAGTCTCTGCTTGGGGCTACTTCAATAGGACACAACCATAGCGATACAACTTGGAACTACATTATTGTGCCAAGTTTCAAAGACCTAGCACAAACCGTGTTTGATTTAGAGTTCCAACTACATGTATCCATATAGGAGAAAACAGAGTGAAACCTAAACATGAAAACGGTTACTGCAAACGAACGGTTTAAACTAGAAGAACGAAATTTGGTGAGCCAAGTGGGATAGTTGTACTGATTATTACCTGAAAGTATCATCAAGATTGGGTGAAACAATGTTTGCTGAGATTTCAGGAAACTCGTAGTTTTGTGGAAGCTTGGCAACCCCTTTCAATGAAAGTGATTCTCGTCAGTCTCTGCTTGGGGTTACTTCAATAGAACACAAAACATAGCGATAGAACCTGGAACTACATTATTGTGCCAAGTTTCAAAAAGCTAGCACAAACCGTGTTTGATTTTGAGTTCCAACTACCTGTATCCATATAGGAGAAAACAGAGTGAAACCTAAACATGAAAACGGTTAGTGCAAATGAACGGTTTAACCTAGAAGAACGAAATTTCTGAGCCAAGTGGGATTGGTGTAATGATCATTACCTGAAAGTATGATCAAGATTGGGTGAAAAAAACGTTTGCTGAGATTTGAGGAATCTCGTAGTTTTGTGGAAACTTGGCAAACCCTTTCAATGAAAGTGATTCTCGTCAGTCTCTGCTTGGGGCTACTTCAATAGGACACAACCAAAGCGATACAACTTGGAACTACATTATTGTGCCAAGTTTCAAAGACCTAGCACAAACCGTGTTTGATTTAGAGTTCCAACTACATGTATCCATATAGGAGAAAACAGAGTGAAACCTAAACATGAAAGCGGTTACTGCAAAGGAATGGTTTAACGTAGAAGAACGAAATTTGGTGAGCCAAGTGGGATTGGTGTACTTATCATTACCTGCCAGTATCATCAAGATTGGGTGAAAAAATGTTTGCTGAGATTTCAGGAAACTCGTAGTTTTGTGGAAGCTTGGCAACCCCTCTCTATGAAAGTGATTCTCGTCAGTCTCTGCTTGGAACTACTTCAATAGGACACAAGACATAGCGATAGAACTTGGAACTACATTATTGTGCCAAGTTTCAAAGAGCTAGCACAAACCGTGTTTGATTTAGAGTTCCAAATACATGTATCCATATAGGAGAAAACAGAGTGAAACCTAAACATGAAAACGGTTAATGTAAAGGAACGGTTTAACCTAGAAGGACGAAATTTGGTGAGCCAAGTGGGATTGGTGTACTGATCATTACCTGCCAGAATCATCAATAGTGGGTGAAAAAATGTTTGCTGAGATTTCAGGAAACTCGTAGTTTTTTGGAAGCTTGGCAACCCCTTTCAATGAAAGTGATTCTCGTCAGTCTCTGCTTGGGGCTACTTCAATAGGAGACAAACCATAGCGACAGACCCTGGAACTACATTATGGTGCCGAGTGTCAAAGAGCTAGCAAAAACCGTGTTTGATTTAGAGTTCCAACTACATGTATCCATATAGGAGAAAACAGAGTGAAACCTAAACATGAGAGCGGTTACTGCAAACGAACGGTTTAACCTAGAAGAACGAAATTTGGTGAGCCAAGTGGGATAGTTGTACTGATCATTACCTGAAAGTATCATCAAGATTGGGTGTAATAAGGTTTGCTGAGATTTCAGGAAACTCGTAGTTTTGTGTAAGCTTGGCAACCCCTTTCAATGAAAGTGATTCTCGTCAGTCTCTGCTTGGGGCTACTTCAATAGGACACAAACCATAGCGATAGAACTTGGAACTACATTATTGTGCCAAGTTTCAAAGAGCTAGCACAACCCGTGTTTGATTTAGAGTTCCAACTACATGTATCCATATAGGAGAAAACAGAGTGAAACCTAAACATGAAAACGGTTACTGCAAAGGAATGGTTTAACCTAGAAGAACGAAATTTGGTGAGCCAAGTGTGATTGGTGTACTGATCATTACCTGCAAGTATCATCAAGATTGGGTGAAAAAATGTTTGCTGAGATTTCAGGAAACTCGTTGTTTTTTGGAAGCTTGGCAACCGCTTTCAATGAAAGTGATTCTCGTCAGTCTCTGCTTGGGGTTACTTCAATAGGACACAAACCATAGCGATAGACCCTGGAACTACATTATTGTGCCGAGTGTCAAAGAGCTAGCAAAAACCGTGTTTGATTTAGAGTTCCAACTACATGTATCCATATAGGAGAAAACTTTGTGAAACCTAAATATGAAAACGGTTACTGCAAAGGAACGGTCTAACCTAGAAGAACGAAATTTGGTGAGCCAAGTGGGATTGGTGTACTTATCATTACCTGCCAGTATCATCAAGATTTGGTGAAATAATATTTGCTGAGATTTCAGGAAACTCGTAGTTTTGTGGATGCTTGGCAACCCCTTTCAATGAACATGATTCTCGTCAGTCTCTGCTTGAGGCTACTTCAATAGGACACAAACCATAGCGATAGACCCTGGAACTGCATTATTTTTCCAAGTTTCAAAGAGCTAGCACAAACCGTGTTTGATTTAGAGTTAAAACTACATGTATCCATATAGGAGAAAACTTTGTGAAACCTAAATATGAAAACGGTTACTGCAAAGGAACGGTTTAACCTAGAAGAACGAAATTTGGTGAGCAAAGTGGGATTGGTGTACTGATCATTACCTGCAAGTATCATCAAGATTGGGTGAAAAAATGTTTGCTGAGATTTCAGGAAACTCGTAGTTTTTTCGAAGCTTGGTAACCCCTTTCAATGAAAGTGATTCTCATCAGTCTCTGCTTGGGGTTACTTCAATAGAACACAAACCATAGCGATAGAACTTGGAACTACATTATTGTGCCGAGTTTCAAAGAGCTAGCACAAACCGTGTTTGATTTAGAGTTCCAAATACATGTATCCATATAGGAGAAAACAGAGTGAAACCTAAACATGAAAACGGTTACTGCAAACGAACGGTTTAACCTAGAAGGACGAAATTTGGTGAGCCAAGTGGGATAGTGGTACTGATCATTACCTGAAAGTATCATCAAGATTGGGTGTAATAACGTTTGCTGAGATTTCAGGAAACTCGTAGTTTTGTGTAAGCTTGGCAACCCCTTTCAATGAAAGTGATTCTCGTCAGTCTCTGCTTGGGGCTACTTCAATAGGACACAAACCATAGCGATAGAACTTGGAACTACATTATTGTGCCAAGTTTTCAAAGAGCTAGCACAACCCGTGTTTGATTTAGAGTTCCAACTACATGTATCCATATAGGAGAAAACGGAGTGAAACCTAAACATGAAAACGGTTACTGCAAATGAACGGTTTAACCTAGAAGAACGAAATTTGGTGAGCCAAGTGGGATTGGTGTACTTATCCTTACCTGAAAGTACCATCAAGATTGGGTGAAAAAAGGTTTGCTGAGATTTCAGGAAACTCGTAGTTTTGTGGAAGCTTGGCAACACCTTTCAATGAAAGTGATACTCGTCAGTCTCTGCTTGGGGCTACTTCAATAGGACACAAACCATAGCGATAGACCCTGGAACTACATTATTGTGCCGAGTGTCAAAGAGCTAGCAAAAACCGTGTTTGATTTAGAGTTCCAACTACATGTATCCATATAGGAGAAAACTTTGTGAAACCTAAATATGAAAACGGTTACTGCAAAGGAACGGTTTAACCTAGAAGAACGAAATTTGGTGAGCCAAGTGGGATTGGTGTACTTATCATTACCTGCCAGTATCATCAAGATTGGGTGAAAAAATATTTGCTGAGATTTCAGGAAACTCTTAGTTTTGTGGATGCTTGGCAACCCCTTTCAATGAACATGATTCTCGTCAGTCTCTGCTTGGGGCTACTTCAATAGGACTCAAACCATAGCGATAGACCCTGGAACTGCCTTATTTTGCCAAGTTTCAAAGAGCTAGCACAAACCGTGTTTGATTTAGAGTTCCAACTACATGTATCCATATAGGAGAAAACTTTTGAAACCTAAATATGAAAACGGTTACTGCAAAGGAAGGGTTTAACCTAGAAGAACAAAATTTGGTGAGCCAAGTGGGATAGTTGTACTGACCATTACCAGCCAATATCATCAAGATTGGGTGAAAAAAATGTTTGCCGAGATTTCAGGAAACTCGTAGTTTTTTGGAAGCTTGGTAACCCCTTTCAATGAAAGTGATTCTCATCAGTCTCTGCTTGGGGCTACTTCAATAGGACACAAACCATAGCGATAGAACTTGGAACTACATTATTGTGCCAGGTTTCAAAGAGCTAGCACAAACCGTGTTTGATTTAGAGTTCCAACTACATGTATCCATATAGGAGAAAACAGAGTGAAACCTAAACATGAAAGCGGTTAATGCAAACGAACGGTTTAACCTAGAAGAACGAAATTTGGTGAGCCAAGTGGGATAGTTGTACTGATCATTACCTGAAAGTATCATCAAGATTGGGTGTAATAACGTTTGCTGAGATTTCAGGAAACTCGTAGTTTTGTGTAAGCTTGGCAACCCCTTTCAATGTAAGTGATTCTCGTCAGTCTCTGCTTGGGGCTACTTCAATAGGACACAAACCATAGCGATAGAACTTGGAACTACATTATTGTGCCAAGTTTCAAAGAGCTAGCACAACCCGTGTTTGATTTAGAGTTCCAACTACATGTATCCATATAGGAGAAAACAGAGTGAAACCTAAACATGAAAACGGTTACTGCAAACGAACGGTTTAACCTAGAAGAACGAAATTTGGTGAGCCAAGTGGGATTGGTGTACTGATCATTACCTGCAAGTATCATCAAGATTGGGTGAAAAAAATGTTTGCTGAGATTTCAGGAAACTCGATGTTTTTTGGAAGCTTGGCAACCGCTTTCAATGAAAGTGATTCTCGTCAGTCTCTGCTTGGGGCTACTTCAATAGGACACAAACCATAACGATAGACCCTGGAACTACATTATTGTGCCGAGTGTCAAAGAGCTAGCAAAAACCGTGTTTGATTTAGAGTTCCAACTACATGTATCCATATAGGAGAAAACTTTGTGAAACCTAAATATGAAAACGGTTACTGCAAAGGAACGGTTTAACCTAGAAGAACGAAATTTGGTGAGCCAAGTAGGATTGGTGTACTTATCATTACCTGCCAGTATCATCAAGATTGGGTGAAAAAATATTTGCTGAGATTTCAGGAAACTCGTAGATTTGTGGATGCTTGGCAACCCCCTTTCAATGAACATGATTCTCGTCAGTCTCTGCTTGGGGCTACTTCAATAGGACTCAAACCATTGAGATAGACCCTGGAACTGCATTATTTTGCCAAGTTTCAAAGAGCTAGCACAAACCGTGTTTGATTTAGAGTTCCAACTACATGTATCCATATAGGAGAAAACTTTGTGAAACCTAAACATGAAAATGGTTACTGCAAAGGAACGGTTTAACCTAGACGAACGAAATTTGGTCAGCAATGTGGGATTGGTGTACTGATCATTACCTGCCAGTATCATCAAGATTGGGTGAAAAAATATTTGCTGAGATTTCAGGAAACTCGTAGTTTTTTCGAAGCTTGGTAACCCCTTTCAATGAAAGTGATTCTCATCAGTCTCTGCTTGGGGTTACTTAAATAGAACACAAACCATAACGGTAGAACTTGGTACTACATTCTTGTGCCAAGTTTCAAAGAGCTAGCACAACCCGTGTTTGATTTAGAGTTCCAAATACATGTATCCATATAGGATAAAACAGAGTGAAACCTAAACATGCAAACGGTTACTGCAAACGAACGGTTTAACCTAGAAGAACGAAATTTGGTGAGCCAAGTGGGATAGTTGTACTGATCATTACCTGAAAGTATCATCAAGATTGGGTGAAAAACGTTTGCTGAGATTTCAGGAAACTCGTAGTTTTGTGGAAGCTTGGCAACCCCTTTTAATGAAAGTGATTCTCGTCAGTCTCTGCATGGGGCTACTTCAATAGGACACAAACCCTAGCGATAGAACTTGGAACTACATTATTGTGCCAAGTTTCAAAGAGCTAGCACAACCCGTGTTTGATTTAGAGTTCCAACTACATGTATCCATATAGGAGAAAACAGAGTGAAACCTAAATATGGAAACGGTTACTGCAAAGGAACGGTTTAACCTAGAAGAACGAAATTTGGTGAGCCAAGTGGGATTGGTGTACTGATCATTACCTGCCAGTATCATCAAGATTGGGTGAAAAAATGTTTGCTGAGATTTCAGGAAACTCGTAGTTTTTTGGAAGCTTGGCAACCGCTTTCAATGAAAGTGATTCTCGTCAGTCTCTTCTTGGGGCTACTTTAATAGGACACAAACCATAGCGATAGACCTGGAACTACATTATTGTGCCGAGTGTCAAAGAGCTAGCACAAACCGTGTTTGATTTAGAGTTCCAACTACATGTATCCATATAGGAGAAAACAGAGTGAAACCTAAATATGAAAACGGTTACTGCAAAGGACCGGTTTAACCTAGAAGAACGAAATTTGGTGAGCCAAGTGGGATTGGTGTACTTATCATTACCTGCCAGTATCATCAAGATTGGGTGAAAAAATATTTGCTGAGATTTCAGGAAACTCGTAGTTTTTTGGAAGCTTGGCAACCCCTTTCAATGAACATGATTCTCGTCAGTCTCTGCTTGGGGTTACTTAAATAGAACACAAACCATAGTGGTAGAACTTGGTACTACATTCTTGTGCCAAGTTTCAAAGAGGTAGCACAACCCGTGTTTGATTTAGAGTTCCAAATACATGTATCCATATAGGAGAAAACAGAGTGAAACCTAAATATGAAAACGGTTACTGCAAAGGAACGGTTTAACCTAGAAGAACGAAATTTGGTGAGCCAAGTGGGATTGGTGTACTGATCATTACCTGCCAGTATCATCAAGATTGGGTGAAAAAATGTTTGCTGAGATTTCTGGAAATTCCTAGTTTTTTGGAAGCTTGGCAACACCTTTCAATGAAAGTGGTTCTCGTCCGTCTCTGCTTGGGGCTACTTCAATAGGACACAAACCATAGCGATAGAACTTAGAACTACATTATTGTGCCAGGTTTCAAAGAGCTAGCACAAACCGTGTTTGATTTAGAGTTCCAACTACATGTATCCATATAGGAGAAAACAGAGTGAAACCTAAACATGAAAACGATTACTGCAAACGAACGGTTTAACCTAGAAGAACGAAATTTGGTGAGCCAAGTGGGATTGGTGTACTGATCATTACCTGCAAGTATCATCAAGATTGGGTGAAAAAAGGTTTGCTGAGATTTCAGGAATCTCGTAGTTTTTTGGAAGCTTGGCAACCCCTTTCAATGAAAGTGATTCTCGTCAGTCTCTGCTTGGGGCTACTTCAATAGGACACAAACCATAGCGATAGACACTGGAACTACATATTGTGCCGAGTGTCAAAGAGCTAGCACAACCCGTGTTTGATTTAGAGATCCAAATACATGTATCCATATAGGAGAAAACAGAGTGAAACCTAAATATGAAAACGGTTACTGCAAAGGAACGGTTTAACCTAGAAGAACGAAATTTGGTGAGCCAAGTGGGATAGTTGTACTGATCATTACCTGAAAGTATCATCAAGATTGTTTGAAAAAACGTTTGCTGAGATTTCAGGAAACTCGTAGTTTTTTGGAAGCTTGGTAACCCCTTTCAATGAAAGTGATTCTCATCAGTCTCTGATTGGGGTTACCTCAATAGAACACAAACCATAGCGATAGACCCTGGAACTACATTATTGTGCCAAGTTTCAAAGAGCTAGCACAAACCTTGTTTGATTTAGAGTTCCAACTACATGTATCCATATAGGAGAAAACTTTGTGAAACCTAAATATGAAAACGGTTACTGCAAAGAACGGTTTAACCTAGAAGAACAAAATTTGGTGAGCCAAGTGGGATTGGTGTACTGACCATTGCCAGCCAATAACATCAAGATTGGGTGAAAAAATGTTTGCTGAGATTTCAGGAAACTCGTAGTATTTTGGAAGCTTGGTAACCCCTTTCAATTAAAGTGATTCTCCTCAGTCTCTGCTTGGGGTTACTTAAATAGAACACAAACCATAGTGGTAGAACTTTGTACTACATTCTTGTGCCAAGTTTCAAAGAGCTAGCACAACCCGTGTTTGATTTAGAGTTACAAAATACATGTATCCATATAGGAGAAAACAGAGTGAAACCTAAAAATGAAAACGGTTACTGCAAAGGAACGGTCTAACCAAGAAGAATGAAATTTGGTGAGCCAAGTGGGATTGGTGTACTTATCATTACATGCCAGTATCATCAAGATTGGGTGAAAAAATATTTGCTGAGATTTCAGGAAACTCATAGTTTTTTGGAAGCTTGGCCACCCCTTTCAATGAACATGATTCTCATCAGTCTCTGCTTGGAGCTACTTCAATAGGACACAAGCCATAGCGATAGAACTTGGAACTACATTATTGTGCCAAGTTTCAAAGAGCTAGCACAAACCGTGTTTGATGTAGAGTTCCAACTACATGTATCCATATGGGAGAAAACTTTGTAAAACCTAAATATGAAAACGGTTACTGCAAAGGAACGGTTTTACCTAGAAGAACGAAATTTGGTGAGCCAAGTGGGATTGGTGTACTGATCATAATCAGCCAATATCATCAAGATTGGGTGAAAAAATGTTTGCTGAGATTTCAGGAAACTCGTAGTATTTTGGAAGCTTGGTAACCCCTTTCAATGAAAGTGATTCTCGTCAGTCTCTGCTTGGGGTTACTTAAATAGAACACAAACCATAGCGGTAGAACTTGGTACTACATTCTTGTGCCAAGTTTCAAAGAGCTAGCTCAACCCGTGTTTGATTTAGAGTTCCAACTACATGTATCCATATAGGATAAAACAGAGTGAAACCTAAACATGAAAACGGTTACTTCAAAGGAACAGTTTAACCTAGAAGAACGAAATTTGGTGAGCCAAGTTGGATTGGTGTATTGATCATTACCAGCCAATATCATCAAGATTGGGTGAAAATATGTTTGCTGAGATTTCAGGAAACTCCTAGTTTTTTGGAAGCTTGGCAACCCATTTCAATGAACATGATTCTCGTCAGTCTCTGCTTGGGGCTACTTCAAAAGGACACAAACCATAGCGATAGACCCTGGAACTACATTATTGTGCCAAGTTTCAAAGAGCTAGCACAAACCGTGTTTGATTTAGAGTTCCAACTACATGTATCTATATAGGAGAAAACAGAGTGAAACCTAAAAATGAAAACGGTTACTGCAAACGAACCATTTAATCTAGAAGAACGAAATTTGGTGAGCCAGGTGGGATTGGTGTACTGATCATTACCTGCAAGTATCATCAAGATTGGGTGAAAAAATGTTTGCTGAGATTTCCTGAAACTCGTAGTTTTTTGGAAGCTTGACAACCGCTTTCAATGAAAGTGATTCTCGTAAGTCTCTGCTTGGGGCTACTTCAATAGGACACAAACCATAGCGATATACCCTGGAACTACATTATTGTGCCGAGTGTCAAAGAGCTAGCAAAAACCTTGTTTGATTTAGAGTTCCAACTACATGTATCCATATAGGAGAAAACAGAGTGAAACCTAAATATGAAAACGGTTACTGCAAAGGAACGGTTTAACCTAGAAGAACGAATTTGGTGAGCCAAGTGGGATTGGTGTACTTATCATTACGTGCCAGTGTCATCAAGATTGGGTGAAAAAATATTTGCTGAGATTTCAGGAAACTCGTAGTTTTTTGGAAGCTTGGCAACCCCTTTCAATGAACATGATTCTCGTCAGTCTCTGCTTGGGGCTACTTCAATAGGACACAAACCATAGCGATAGACCCCTGGAACTACATTATTGTGCCGAGTGTCAAAGAGCTAGCAAAAACCGTGTTTGATTTAGAGTTCCAACTACAAGTATCCAAATAGGAGAAAACAGAGTGAAACCTAAATATGAAAACAGTTACTGCAAAGGAACGGTTTAACCTAGAAGAACGAAATTGGGTGAGCCAAGTGGGATTGGTGTACTGATCATTACCAGCCAATATCATCAAGATTGGGTGAAAAAATGTTTGCTGAGAATTCAGGAAACTCGTAGTTTTTTGGAAGCTTGGTAACCCCTTTCAATGAAAGTGATTCTCATCAGTCTCTGCTTGGGGTTACTTCAATAAAACACAATTCATAGCGAAATAACTTGGAACTACATTATTGTGCCAAATTTCAAAGAGCTAGCACAAACCGTGTTTGATTTAGAGTTCCAACTACATGTATCCATACAGGAGAAAACAGAGTGAAACTTAAACATGAAAACGGTTACTGCAAAGGAACGGTTTAACCAAGAAGAATGAAATTCGGTGAGCCAAGTGGGATTGGTGTACTTATCATTACCTGCCAGTATCATCAAGATTGGTTCAAAAAATGTTTGCTGAGATTTCAGGAATCTCGTAGTTTTTTGGAAGCTTGGCAACCCCATTCAATGAAAGTGATTTTCGTCAGTCTCTGCTTGAGGCTAATTCAATAGGACACAAATCATAGCGATAGACCCTGGAACTACATTATTGTGCCCAGTTTCAAAGAGCTAGCACAAACCGTGTTTGATTTAGAGTTCCAAATACATGTATCCATATAGGAGAAAACAGAGTGAAACCTAAAAATGAAAACGGTTACTGCAAAGGAACGTTTAACCAAGAAGAATGAAATTTGGTGAGCCAAGTGGCATTGGTGTACTTATCATTACCTGCCAGTATCATCAAGATTGGGTGAAAAAATATTTGCTGAGATTTCAGGAAACTCTTAGTTTTTTGGAAGCTTGGCAACCCCTTTCAATGAAAGTGATTCTCGTCAGTCTCTGATTGGGGCTAATTCAATAGGACACAAACCATAGCGATAGACCCTGGAACTACATTATTGTGCCGAGTGTCAAAGAGCTAGCAAAAACCGTGTTTGATTTAGAGTTCCAACTACATGTATCCATATAGGAGAAAACAGAGTGAAACCTAAATATGAAAACGGTTCCTGCAAAGGAACGGTTTAACCTAGAAGAACGAAATTGGGTGAGCCAAGTGGGATTGGTGTACTGATCATTACCAGCCAATATCATCAAGATTGGGTGAAAAAAATGTTTGCTGAGAATTCAGGAAACTCGTAGTTTTTTGGAAGCTTGGTAACCCCTTTCAATGAAAGTGATTCTCATCAGTCTCTGCTTGGGGTTACTTCAATAAAACACAATTCATAGCGAAATAACTTGGAACTACATTATTGTGCCAAATTTCAAAGAGCTAGCACAAACCGTGTTTGATTTAGAGTTCCAACTACATGTATCCATACAGGAGAAAACAGAGTGAAACTTAAACATGAAAACGGTTACTGCAAAGGAACGGTTTAACCAAGAAGAATGAAATTCGGTGAGCCAAGTGGGATTGGTGTACTTATCATTACCTGCCAGTATCATCAAGATTGGTTCAAAAAATGTTTGCTGAGATTTCAGGAATCTCGTAGTTTTTTGGAAGCTTGGCAACCCCATTCAATGAAAGTGATTTTCGTCAGTCTCTGCTTGAGGCTAATTCAATAGGACACAAATCATAGCGATAGACCCTGGAACTACATTATTGTGCCCAGTTTCAAAGAGCTAGCACAAACCGTGTTTGATTTAGAGTTCCAAATACATGTATCCATATAGGAGAAAACAGAGTGAAACCTAAAAATGAAAACGGTTACTGCAAAGGAACGGTTTAACCAAGAAGAATGAAATTTGGTGAGCCAAGTGGCATTGGTGTACTTATCATTACCTGCCAGTATCATCAAGATTGGGTGAAAAAATATTTGCTGAGATTTCAGGAAACTCTTAGTTTTTTGGAAGCTTGGCAACCCCTTTCAATGAAAGTGATTCTCGTCAGTCTCTGATTGGGGCTAATTCAATAGGACACAAACCATAGCGATAGACCCTGGAACTACATTATTGTGCCGAGTGTCAAAGAGCTAGCAAAAACCGTGTTTGATTTAGAGTTCCAACTACATGTATCCATATAGGAGAAAACAGAGTGAAACCTAAATATGAAAACGGTTCCTGCAAAGGAACGGTTTAACCTAGAAGAACGAAATTTGGTGAGCCAAGTGGGATTAGTGTACTGATCATTACCAGCCAATATCATCAAGATTGGGTGAAAAAATGTCTGCTGAGATTTCAGGAAACTCGGAGTTTTTTGGAAGCTTGGTAACCCCTTTCAATGAAAGTGATTCTCATCAGTCTCTGCTTGGGGTTACTTCAATAGAACACAAACCTTAGCGATAGAACTTGGAACTACATTGTTGTGCCAAGTTTCAAAGAGCTAGCACAACCCGTGCTTGATTTAGAGTTCCAACTACATGTATCCATATAGGAGAAAACAGAGTGAAACCTAAACATGAAAACGGTTACTGCAAACGAACGGTTTAACCTAGAAGAAAGAAATTTTTGAGCCAAGTGGGATAGTTGTACTGATCATTACCTGAAAGTATCATCAAGATTGGGTGAAAAAACGTTTGCTGAGATTTCAGGAAACGCGTAGTTTTGTGGAAGTTTCGCAACCCCTTTCAATGAAAGTGATTCTCGTCAGTCTCTGCTTGGGGCTACTTCAATAGGACACAAACCATAGCGATAGAACTTGGAACTACATTATTTTTGCCAAGTTTCAAAGAGCTAGCACAAACCGTGTTTGATTTAGAGTTCCAACTACATGTATCCATATAGGAGAAAACAGAGTGAAACCTAAATATGAAAACGGTTACTGCAAAGGAACGGTTTAACCAAGAAGAACGAAATTTGGTGAGCCAAGTGGGATTGGTGTACTTATCATTACCTGACAGTATCATCAAGATTGGATGAAAAAATATTTGCTGAGATTTCAGGAAACTCGTAGTTTTTTGGAAGCTTGGCAACCCATTTCAATGAACATGATTCTCGTCAGTCTCTGCTTGGGGCTACTTCAATAGGACACAAACCATAGCGATAGACCCTGGAACTACATTATTGTGCCGAGTGTCAAAGAGCTAGCACAAACCGTGTTTGATTTAGAGTTCCAAATACATGTATCCATTTAGGAGAAAACAGAGTGAAACCTAACACATGTAAACGGTTACTGCAAATGAACGGTTTAACCTAGAAGAACGAAATTTGATGAGCCAAGTGGGATTGGTGTACTGATCATTACCTGCCAGTATCATCAAGATTGGGTGAAAAAATGTTTGCTGAGATTTCAGGAAACTCGTAGTTTTTTGGAAGCTTGGCAACCGCTTTCAATGAAAGTGATTCTCGTCAGTCTATGCTTGGGGCTACTTCAATAGGACACAAACCATAGCGATAGACCCTGGAACTACATTATTGTGCCGAGTGTCAAAGCGCTAGCACAAACCGTGTTTGATTTAGAGTTCCAACTACTTGTATCCATATAGGAGAAAGAATTGTGAAACCTAAACATGAAAACGGTTACTGCAAAGGAACGGTTTAACCTAGAAGAACGAAATTTGGTGAGCCAAGTGGGATTGGTGTACTGATCATTACCTGCCAGTATCATCAAGATTGGGTGAACAAATGTTTGCTGAGATTTCAGGAAACTCGTAGTTTTTTGGAAGCTTGGCAAACCCTTTCAATGAAAGTGATTCTCGTCAGTCTCTGCTTGGGGCTACTTCAATAGGACACAAACCATAGTGGTAGAACTTGGATGTACATTATTGTGCCAAGTTTCAAAGAGCTACCACAAACTGTGTTTGATTTAGAGTTCCAACTACATGTATCCATATAGGAGAAAACAGTGAAACCTAAACATGAAAACGGTTACTGCAAATGAACGATTTAATCTAGAAGAACAAAATTTGGTGAGCCAAGTGGGATTGGAGTACTGATCATTACCTGCCAGTATCATCAAGATTGGGTGAAAAAATGTTTCCTGAGATTTCAGGAAACTGGTAGTTTTTTGGAAGCTTGGCAACCCCTTTCAATGAAAGTGATTCTCGTCAGTCTCTGCTTGGGGCTAATTCAATAGGACACAAATCATAGCGATAGACCCTGGAACTACATTATTGTGCCCAGTTTCAAAGAGCTAGCACAAACCGTGTTTGATTTAGAGTTCCAACTACATGTATCCATATAGGAGAAAACAGATTGAAACCTAAATATGAAAACGGTTACTGCAAAGGAACGGTTTAACCTAGAAGACCGAAATTTGGTGAGACAAGTGGGATTGGTGTACTTATCATTACCTGCCAGTATCATCAAGATTGGGTGAAAAAATATTTGCTGAGATTTCAGGAAACTCGTAGTTTTATGGAAGCTTGGCAACCCCTTTCAATGAACATGATTCTCGTCAGTCTCTGCTTGGACCTACTTCAATAGGACACAAGCCATAGTGATAGAACTTGGAACTACATTATTGTGCCAAGTTTCAAAGAGCTAGCACAAACCGTGTTTGATTTAGAGTTCCAACAACATGTATCCACATAGGAGAAAACAGAGTGTAACCTAAATATGAAAACGGTTACTGCAAAGGAACGGTTTAACCTAGAAGAACGAAATTTGGTGAGCCAAGTGGGATTGGTGTACTTATCATTACCTGCCAGTATCATGAAGATTGGGTGAAAAAATATTTGCTGAGATTTCAGGAAACTCGTAGTATTTTGCAAGCTTGGTAACCCCTTTCAATGAAAGAGATTCTCCTCAGTCTCTGCTTGGGGTTACTTAAATAGAACACAAACCATAGCGGTAGAACTTGGTACTACATTCTTGTGCCAAGTGTCAAAGAGCTAGCACAACCCGTGTTTGATTTAGAGTTCCAACTACATGTATCCATATAGGAGAAAACAGAGTGAAACCTAAAAATGAAAACGGTTACTGCAAAGGAACGGTTTAACCAAGAAGAATGAAATTTGGTGAGCCAAGTGGGATTGGTGTATTTATCATTACCTGCCAGTATCATCAAGATTGGGTGAAAAAATATTTGCTGAGATTTCAGGAAACTCATAGTTTTTTGGAAGCTTGGCAACCCCTTTAAATGAACATGATTCTCGTCAGTCTCTGCTTGGAGCTACTTCAATAGGACACAAGCCATAGCGAAAGAACTTGGAACTACATTATTGTGCCAAGTTTCAAAGAGCTAGAACAAACCGTGTTTGATTTAGAGTTTCAACTACATGTATCCATATAGGAGAAAACAGAGTGAAACCTAAAAATGAAAACGGTTACTGCAAACGAATCATTTAATCTAGAAGAACCAAATTTGGTGAGCCAAGTGGGATTGGTGTACTGATCATTACCTGCAAGTATCATCATGATTGGGTGAAAAAATATTTGCTGAGATTTCCAGAAACTCGTAGTTTTTTGGAAGCTTGGCAACCGCTTTCAATGAAAGTGATTCTCGTCAGTCTCTGCTTGGGGCTACTTCAATAGGACACAAACCATAGCGATTGACCCTTGAACTACATTATTGTGCCGAGTGTCAAAGAGCTAGCAAAAACCGTGTTTGATTTAGAGTTCCAACTACATGTATCCATATAGGAGAAAACAGAATGAAACCTAAATATGAAAACGGTTACTGCAAAGGAACGGTTTAACCTAGAAGACCGAAATTTGGTGAGACAAGTGGGATTGGTGTACTTATCATTACCTGCCAGTATCATCAAGATTGGGTGAAAAAATATTTGCTGAGATTTCAGGAAACTCGTAGTTTTATGGAAGCTTGGCAACCCCTTTCAATGAACATGATTCTCGTCAGTCTCTGCTTGGACCTACTTCAATAGGACACAAGCCATAGTGATAGAACTTGGAACTACATTATTGTGCCAAGTTTCAAAGAGCTAGCACAAACCGTGTTTGATTTAGAGTTCCAACAACATGTATCCACATAGGAGAAAACAGAGTGTAACCTAAATATGAAAACGGTTACTGCAAAGGAACGGTTTTAACCTAGAAGAACGAAATTTGTGAGCCAAGTGGGATTGGTGTACTTATCATTACCTGCCAGTATCATGAAGATTGGGTGAAAAAATATTTGCTGAGATTTCAGGAAACTCGTAGTATTTTGCAAGCTTGGTAACCCCTTTCAATGAAAGTGATTCTCCTCAGTCTCTGCTTGGGGTTACTTAAATAGAACACAAACCATAGCGGTAGAACTTGGTACTACATTCTTGTGCCAAGTGTCAAAGAGCTAGCACAAACCGTGTTTGATTTAGAGTTCCAACTACATGTATCCATATAGGAGAAACAGAGTGAAACCTAAAAATGAAAACGGTTACTGCAAAGGAACGGTTTAACCAAGAAGAATGAAATTTGGTGAGCCAAGTGGGATTGGTGTATTTATCATTACCTGCCAGTATCATCAAGATTGGGTGAAAAAATATTTGCTGAGATTTCAGGAAACTCATAGTTTT
>NW_027553659.1:0-34072 GCF_045843805.1 Urocitellus parryii
GTTAAACCGTTCCTTTGCAGGAACCGTTTTCATGTTTAGGTTTCACTCTGTTTTCTCCTATATGGATACATGTAGTTGGAACTCTAAATCAAACACGGTTTGTGCTAGCTCTTTGAAACTTGGCACAATAATGTAGTTCCAAGTTCTATCGCTATGGTTTGTGTCCTATTGAAGTAGCCCCAAGCAGAGACTAACGAGAATCACTTTCATTGAAAGGGGTTGCCGAGCTTCCAAAAAACTACGAGTTTCCTGAAATCTCAGCAACCATATTTTCACCCAATCTTGTTGATACTTGCAGGTAATTATCAGTACACCAATCCCACTGGGCTCACCAAATTTCGTTCTTCTCGGTTAAACCGTTCCTTTGCAGGAACCGTTTTCCTGTTTAGGTTTCACTCTGTTTTCTCATATATGGATACATGTACTTGGAACTCTAAATCAAACACGGTTTGTGCTAGCTCTTTGAAACTTGGCACAATAATGTAGTTCCAAGTTCTATCGCTATGGTTTGTGTCCTATTGAAGTAGCCCCAAGCAGAGACTGACGAGAATCACTTTCATTGAAAGGGGTTGCCAAGCTTCCAAAAACTACGAGTTTCCTGAAATCTCAGCAAACATTTTTTCACCCACTCTTGATGAGGCTTGCAGGTAATGATCAGTACACCAATCCCACTTGTCTCAGCAAATTTCGTTCTTCTCGGTTAAACCGTTCCTTTGCAGGAACCGTTTTCATGTTTAGGTTTCACTCTCTTTTCTCCTATATGGATACATGTAGTTGGAACTCTAAATCAAACACGGTTTGTGCTAGCTCTTTGAAACTTGGCACAGTAATGTAGTTCCAATTCTTTCGCTATGGTTTGTGTCCTATTGAAGTAGCCCCAAGCAGAGACTGAGGAGAATCACTTTCATTGAAAGGGGTTGCCAAGCTTCCAAAAAACTACGAGTTTCCTGAAATCTCAGCAAACATTTTTTCACCCAACTTGATGATACTTGCAGGTAATGATCAGTACACCAATCCCACTTGGCTCAGCAAATTTCGTTCTTCTCGGTTAAACCGTTCCTTTGCAGGAACCGTTTTCATGTTTAGGTTTCACTCTGTTTTCTCCTATATGGATACATGTAGTTGGAACTCTAAATCAAACACGGTTTGTGCTAGCTCTTTGAAAGTTGGCACAATAATGTAGTTCCAACTTCTATCGCTATGGTTTGTGTCCTATTGAAGTAGCCCCAAGCAGAGACTGACGAGAATCACTTTCATTCAAAGGGGTTGCCAAGCTTCCAAAAAACTACGAGTTTCCTGAAATCTCAGCAAACATTTTTTCACCCAATCTTGATGATACTTGCAGGTAATGATCAGTTCACCAATCCCACTGGGCTCACCAAATCTCGTTCTTCTCGGTTAAACCCTTCTTTGCAGGAACCGTTTTCATGTTTAGGTTTCACTCTGTTTTCTCCTATATGGATACATGTACTTGGAACTCTAAATCAAACACGGTTTGTGCTAGCTCTTTGAAACCTGGCACAATAATGTAGTTCCAAGTTCTATCGCTATGGTTTGTGTCCTATTGAAGTAGCCCCAAGCAGAGACTGACGAGAATCACTTTCATTGAAAGGTGTTGAGCTTCCAAAAAACTACGAGTTTCCTGAAATCTCAGCAAATATTTTTTCAACCAATCTTGATGATACTTGCAGGTAATGATCAGTACACCAATCCCACTGGGCTCACCAAATTTCGTTCTTTTCGGTAAAACCCTTCCTTTGCAGAAACCGTTTTCATGTTTAGGTTTCACTCTGTTTTCTCCTATATGGATACATGTAGTTGGAACTCTAAATCAAACACGGTTTGTGCTAGCTCTTTGAAACTTGGCACAATAATGGAGTTCCAAGTTCTATCGCTATGGTTTGTGTCCTATTGAAGTAGCCCCAAGCAGAGACTGACGAGAATCACTTTCATTCAAAGGGGTTGCCAAGCTTCCAAAAAACTACGAGTTTCCTGAAATCTCAGCAAACATTTTTTCACCCACTCTTGATGAGGCTTGCAGGTAATGATCAGTACACCAATCCCACTTGGCTCACCAAATTTCGTTCTTATCGGTTAAACCGTTCCTTTGCAGGAACCGTTTTCATGTTTAGGTTTCACTCTGTTTTCTCCTATATGGATACATGTAGTTGGAACTCTAAATCAAACACGGTTTGTGCTAGCTCTTTGAAACTTGGCACAATAATGTAGTTCCAAGTTCTATCCTATGGTTTGTGTCCTATTGAAGTAGCCCGTAGCAGAGACTGACGAGAATCACTTTCATTCAAAGGGGTTGCCAAGCTTCCAAAAAACTACGAGTTTCCTGAAATCTCAGCAAACATTTTTTCACCCAAACTTGATGATACTTGCAGGTAAGGATCAGTACACCAATCCGACTGCGCTCACCAAATTTCATCTTCTCGGTTAAACCGTTCCTTTGCAGGAACCGTTTTCATGTTTAGGTTTCACTCTGTTTTCTCCTATATGGATACATGTAGTTGGAACTCTAAATCAAACACGGTTTGTGCTATCTCTTTGAATCTTGGCACAATAATGTAGTTCCAAGTTCTATCGCTATGGTTTGTGTCCTATTGAAGTAGCCCCAAGCAGAGACTGACGAGAATCACTTTCATTGAAAGGGGTTGAGCTTCCAAAAAACTACGAGTTTCCTGAAATCTCAGCAAATATTTTTTCACCCAATCTTGATGATACTTGCAGGTAATGATCAATACACCAGTCCCACTTGGCTCACCAAATTTCGTTCTTCTCAGTTAAACCGTTCCTTTGCAGGAACCGTTTTCATGTTTAGGTTTCACTCTGTTTTCTCCTATATGGATACATGTATTTGGAACTCTAAATCAAACACGGTTTGTGCTAGCTCTTTAAAACTTGGCACAATAATGTAGTTCCAAGTTCTATCGGTATGGTTTGTGTCCTATTGAAGTAGCCCCAAGCAGAGACTGACGAGAATCACTTTCATTCAAAGGGGTTGCCAAGCTTCCAAAAAACTACGAGTTTCCTGAAATCTCAGCAAACATTTTTTCACCCACTCGTGATGAGGCTTGCAGGTAATGATCAGTACACCAATCCCACTGGGCTCACCAAATTTCGTTCTTCTCGGTTAAACCGTTCGTTTGCAGGAACCGTTTACATATTTAGGTTTCACTCTGTTTTCTCCTATATGGATACATGTAGTTGGAACTCTAAATCAAACACGGTTTGTGCTAGCTCTTTGAAACTTGGCACAATAATGTAGTTCCAAGTTCTATCGCTATGGTTTGTGTCCTATTGAAGTAGCCCCAAGCAGAGACTGAGGAGAATCACTTTCATTCAAAGCGGTTGCCAAGCTTCCAAAAAACTACGAGTTTCCTGAAATCTCAGCAAACATTTTTTCACCCAATCTTGATGATACTTGCAGGTAATGATCAGTACACCAATCCCACTGGGCTCACCAAATTTCGTTCTTCTCGGTTAAACCGTTCCTTTGCAGGAACCGTTTTCATGTTTAGGTTTCACTCTGTTTTCTCCTATATGGATACATGTAGTTGGAACTCTAAATCAAACACGGTTTGTGCTAGCTCTTTGAAACTTGGCACAATAATGTAGTTCCAAGTTCTATCGCTATGAATTGTGTCCTATTGAAGTAGCCCCAAGCAGAGACTAACGAGAATCACTTTCATTGAAAGGGGTTGCCAAGCTTCCAAAAAACTACGAGTTTCCTGAAATCTCAGCAAACATTTTTTCACCCAACTTGATGATACTTGCATGTAATGATCAGTACACCAATCCCACTGGCCTCACCGAATTTCGTTCTTCTCGGTTAAACCGTTCCTTTGCAGGATCCGTTTTCATGTTTAGGTTTCACTCTGTTTTCTCCTATATGGATACATGTACTTGGAACTCTAAATCAAACACGGTTTGTGCTAGCTCTTTGAAACTTGGCACAATAATGTAGTTCCAAGTTCTATCGCTATGGTTTGTGTCCTATTGAAGTAGCCCCAAGCAGAGACTGACGAGAATCACTTTCATTGAAAGGGGTTGCCAAGCTTCCAAAAAACTACGAGTTTCCTGAAATCAGAGCAAACATTTTTTCACCCACTCTTGATGAGGCTTGCAGGTAATGATCAGTACACCAATCCCACTTGGCTCACCAAATTTCGTTCTTCTCGGTTAAACCGTTCCTTTGCAGGAACCGTTTTCATGTTTAGGTTTCACTCTGTTTTCTCCTATATGGATACATGTAGTTGGAACTCTAAATCAAACACGGTTTGTGCTAGCTCTTTGAAACTTGGCACAATAATGTAGTTCCAAGTTCTATCGCTATGGTTTGTGTCCTATTGAAGTAGCCCCAAGCAGAGACTAACGAGAATCACTTTCATTGAAAGGGGTTGCCAAGCTTCCAAAAAACTACGAGTTTCCTGAAATCTCAGCAACCATATTTTCACCCAATCTTGTTGATAATTGCAGGTAATTATCAGTACACCAATCCCACTGGGCTCACCAAATTTTGTTCTTCTCGGTTAAACCGTTCCTTTGCAGGAACCGTTTTCCTGTTTAGGTTTCACTCTGTTTTCTCCTATATGGATACATGTAGTTGGAACTCTAAATCAAACACGGTTTGTGCTAGCTCTTTGAAACTTGGCACAATAATGTAGTTCCAAGTTCTATCGCTATGGTTTGTGTCCTATTGAAGTAGCCCCAAGCAGAGACTGACGAGAATCACTTTCATTGAAAGGGGTTGCCAAGCTTCCAAAAAACTACGAGTTTCCTGAAATCTCAGCAAACCTTTTTTCACCCAACTTGATGATACTTGCAGGTAATGATCAGTACACCAATCCCACTTGGCTCAGCAAATTTCGTTCTTCTCGGTTAAACCGTTCCTTTGCAGGAACCGTTTTCATGTTTAGGTTTCACTCTGTTTTCTCCTATATGGATACATGTAGTTGGAACTCTAAATCAAACACGGTTTGTGCTAGCTCTTTGAAACTTGGCACAATAATGTAGTTCCAAGTTCTATCGCTATGGTTTGTGTCCTATTGAAGTAGCCCCAAGCAGAGACTGACGAGAATCACTTTCATTGAAAGGGGTTGCCAAGCTTCAAAAAACTACGAGTTTACTGAAATCTCAGCAACCATATTTTCACCCAAACTTGATGATACTTGTAGGTAATGATCAGTACACCAATCCCACTGGCCTCACCAAATTTCGTTCTTCTCGGTTAAACCGTTCCTTTGCAGGAACCGTTTTCATGTTTAGGTTTCACTCTGTTTTCTCCTATATGGATACATGTAGTTGGAACTCGAAATCAAACACGGTTTGTGCTAGCTCTTTGAAACTTGGCACAATAATGTAGTTCCAAGTTCTATCGCTATCGTTTGTGTCCTATTGAAGTAGCCCCAAGCAGAGACTGACGAGAATCACTTTCATTGAAAGGGGTTGCCAAGCTTCCAAAAAACTACGAGTTTCCTGAAATCAGAGCAAACATTTTTTCACCCACTCTTGATGAGGCTTGCAGGTAATGATCAGTACACCAATCCCACTTGGCTCACCAAATTTCGTTCTTCTCGGTTAAACCGTTCCTTTGCAGGAACCGTTTTCATGTTTAGGTTTCACTCTGTTTTCTCCTATATGGATACATGTAGTTGGAACTCTAAATCAAACACGGTTTGTGCTAGCTCTTTGAAACTTGGCACAATAATGTAGTTCCAAGTTCTATCGCTATGGTTTGTGTCCTATTGAAGTAGCCCCTAGCAGAGACTGACGAGAATCACTTTCATTCAAAGGGGTTGCCAAGCTTCCAAAAAACTACGAGTTTCCTGAAATCTCAGCAAACATTTATTCACCCAATCTTGATGATACTTGCAGGTAATGATCAGTACACCAATCCGACTGGGCTCACCAAATTTCGTTCTTCTCGGTTAAACCGTTCCTTTGCAGGAACCGTTTTCATGTTTAGGTTTCACTCTGTTTTCTCCTATATGGATACATGTAGTTGGAACTCTAAATCAAACACGGTTTGTGCTAGCTCTTTGAAACTTGGCACAATAATGTAGTTCCAAGTTCTATCGCTATGGTTTGTGTCCTATTGAAGTAGCCCCAAGCAGAGACTAACGAGAATCACTTTCATTGAAAGGGGTTGCCGAGCTTCCAAAAAACTACGAGTTTCCTGAAATCTCAGCAACCATATTTTCACCCAATCTTGTTGATACTTGCAGGTAATTATCAGTACACCAATCCCACTGGGCTCACCAGATTTTGTTCTTCTCGGTTAAACCGTTCCTTTGCAGGAACCGTTTTCCTGTTTAGGTTTCACTCTGTTTTCTCCTATATGGATACATGTACTTGGAACTCTAAATCAAACACGGTTTGTGCTAGCTCTTTGAAACTTGGCACAATAATGTAGTTCCAAGTTCTATCGCTATGGTTTGTGTCCTATTGAAGTAGCCCCAAGCAGAGACTGACGAGAATCACTTTCATTGAAAGGGGTTGCCAAGCTTCCAAAAAACTACGAGTTTCCTGAAATCTCAGCAAACATTTTTTCACCCACTCTTGATGAGGCTTGCAGGTAATGATCAGTACACCAATCCCACTTGTCTCAGCAAATTTCGTTCTTCTCGGTTAAACCGTTCCTTTGCAGGAACCGTTTTCATGTTTAGGTTTCACTCTCTTTTCTCCTATATGGATACATGTAGTTGGAACTCTAAATCAAACACGGTTTGTGCTAGCTCTTTGAAACTTGGCACAGTAATGTAGTTCCAAGTTCTTTCGCTATGGTTTGTGTCCTATTGAAGTAGCCCCAAGCAGAGACTGACGAGAATCACTTTCATTGAAAGGGGTTGCCAAGCTTCCAAAAAACTACGAGTTTCCTGAAATCTCAGCAAACATTTTTTCACCCAACTTGATGATACTTGCAGGTAATGATCAGTACACCAATCCCACTTGGCTCAGCAAATTTCGTTCTTCTCGGTTAAACCGTTCCTTTGCAGGAACCGTTTTCATGTTTAGGTTTCACTCTGTTTTCTCCTATATGGATACATGTAGTTGGAACTCTAAATCAAACACGGTTTGTGCTAGCTCTTTGAAAGTTGGCACAATAATGTAGTTCCAAGTTCTATCGCTATGGTTTGTGTCCTATTGAAGTAGCCCCAAGCAGAGACTGACGAGAATCACTTTCATTGAAAGGGGTTGCCAAGCTTCCAAAAAACTACGAGTTTCCTGAAATCTCAGCAAATATTTTTTCACCCAATCTTGATGATACTTGCAGGTAATGATCAGTTCACCAATCCCACTGGGCTCACCAAATTTCGTTCTTCTCGGTTAAACCGTTCCTTTGCAGGAACCGTTTTCATGTTTAGGTTTCACTCTGTTTTCTCCTATATGGATACATGTAGTTGGAACTCTAAATCAAACACCGTTTGTGCTAGCTCTTTGA
Organism: Urocitellus parryii; assembly: GCF_045843805.1. Taxonomy (NCBI): domain Eukaryota; kingdom Metazoa; phylum Chordata; class Mammalia; order Rodentia; family Sciuridae; genus Urocitellus; species Urocitellus parryii. Next base: position 7,451 of record NW_027553659.1, read on the forward strand.
AACTTGGCACAATAATGTAGTTCCAAGTTCTATCGCTATGGTTTGTGTCCTATTGAAGTAGCCCCAAGCAGAGACTGACGAGAATCACTTTCATTGAAAGGGGTTGCCAAGCTTCAAAAAACTACGAGTTTCCTGAAATCTCAGCAACCATATTTTCACCCAAACTTGATGATACTTGTAGGTAATGATCAGTACACCAATCCCACTGGCCTCACCAAATTTCGTTCTTCTCGGTTAAACCGTTCCTTTGCAGGAACCGTTTTCATGTTTAGGTTTCACTCTGTTTTCTCCTATATGGATACATGTAGTTGGAACTCTAAATCAAACACGGTTTGTGCTAGCTCTTTGAAACTTGGCACAATAATGTAGTTCCAAGTTCTATCGCTATGGTTTGTGTCCTATTGAAGTAGCCCCAAGCAGAGACTGACGAGAATCACTTTCAATGAAAGGGGTTGCCAAGCTTCCAAAAAACTACGAGTTTCCTGAAATCTCAGCAAACATTTTTTCACCCAATCTTGATGATACTTGCAGGTAATGATCAGTACACCAATCCCACTTGGCTCACCAAATTTCGTTCTTTTCGGTTAAACCCTTCCTTTGCAGGATCCGTTTTCATGTTTAGGTTTCACTCTGTTTTCTCCTATATGGATACATGTACTTGGAACTCTAAATCAAACACGGTTTGTGCTAGCTCTTTGAAACTTGGCACAATAATGTAGTTCCAAGTTCTATCGCTATGGTTTGTGTCCTATTGAAGTAGCCCCAAGCAGAGACTGACGAGAATCACTTTCATTGAAAGGGGTTGCCAAGCTTCCAAAAAACTACGAGTTTCCTGAAATCTCAGCAAACATTTTTTCACCCACTCTTGATGATACTTGCAGGTAATGATCAGTACACCAATCCCACTTGGCTCACCAAATTTCGTTCTTCTCGGTTAAACCGTTCCTTTGCAGGAACCATTTTCATGTTTAGGTTTCACTCTGTTTTCTCCTATATGGATACATGTAGTTGGAACTCTAAATCAAACACGGTTTGTGCTAGCTCTTTGAAACTTGGCACAATAATGTAGTTCCAAGTTCTATCGCTATGGTTTGTGTCCTATTGAAGTAGCCCCAAGCAGAGACTGACGAGAATCACTTTCATTGAAAGGGGTTGCCAAGCTTCCAAAAAACTACGAGTTTCCTGAAATCTCAGCAACCATATTTTCACCCAATCTTGTTGATACTTGCAGGTAATTATCAGTACACCAATCCCACTGGGCTCACCAAATTTTGTTCTTCTCGGTTAAACCGTTCCTTTGCAGGAACCGTTTTCCTGTTTAGGTTTCACTCTGTTTTCTCCTATGTGGATACATGTACTTGGAACTCTAAATCAAACACGGTTTGTGCTAGCTCTTTGAAACTTGGCACAATAATGTAGTTCCAAGTTCTATCGCTATGGTTTGTGTCCTATTGAAGTAGCCCCAAGCAGAGACTGACGAGAATCACTTACATTGAAAGGGGTTGCCAAGCTTCCAAAAAACTACGAGTTTCCTGAAATCTCAGCAAACATTTTTTCACCCACTCTTGATGAGGCTTGCAGGTAATGATCAGTACACCAATCCCACTTGGCTCAGCAAATTTCGTTCTTCTCGGTTAAACCGTTCCTTTGCAGGAACCGTTTTCATGTTTAGGTTTCACTCTCTTTTCTCCTATATGGATACATGTAGTTGGAACTCTAAATCAAACACGGTTTGTGCTAGCTCTTTGAAACTTGGCACAATAATGTAGTTCCAAGTTCTATCACTATGGTTTGTGTCCTATTGAAGTAGCCCCAAGCAGAGACTGACGAGAATCACTTTCATTGAAAGGGGTTGACAAGCTTCCAAAAAACTACGAGTTTCCTGAAATCTCAGCAAACATTTTTTCACCCAACTTGATGATACTTGCAGGTAATGATCAGTACACCAATCCCACTTGGCTCAGCAAATTTCGTTCTTCTCAGTTAAACCGTTCCTTTGCAGGAACCGTTTTCATGTTTAGGTTTCACTCTGTTTTCTCCTATATGGATACATGTAGTTGGAACTCTAAATTAAACACGGTTTGTGCTAGCTCTTTGAAACTTGGCACAATAATGTAGTTCCAAGTTCTATCGCTATGGTTTGTGTCCTATTGAAGTAGCCCCAAGCAGAGACTGACGAGAATCACTTTCATTGAAAGGGGTTGCCAAGCTTCCAAAAAACTACGAGTTTCCTGAAATCTCAGCAAACATTTTTTCACGCAATCTTGATGATACTTGCAGGTAATGATCAGTTCACCAATCCCACTGGGCTCACCAAATTTCGTTCTTCTCGGTTAAACCCTTCCTTTGCAGGAACCGTTTTCATGTTTAGGTTTCACTCTCTTTTCTCCTATATGGATACATGTAGTTGGAACTCTAAATCAAACACGGTTTGTGCTAGCTCTTTGAAACTTGGCACAATAATGTAGTTCCAAGTTCTATCGCTATGGTTTGTGTCCTATTGAAGTAGCCCAAAGCAAAGACTGACGAGAATCACTTTCATTGAAAGGGGTTGCCAAGCTTCCAAAAAACTACGAGTTTCCTGAAATCTCAGCAACCATATTTTCACCCAATCTTCTTGATACTTGCAGGTAATGATCAGTACACCAATCCCACTGGCCTCACCAAATTTCGTTCTTCTCGGTTAAACCGTTCCTTTGCAGGAACCGTTTTCATGTTTAGGTTTCACTCTGTTTTCTCCTATATGGATACATGTACTTGGAACTCTAAATCAAACACGGTTTGTGCTAGCTCTTTGAAACTTGGCACAATAATGTAGTTCCAAGTTCTATCGCTATGGTTTGTGTCCTATTGAAGTAGCCCCAAGCAGAGACTGACGAGAATCACTTTCATTGAAAGGGGTTGCCAAGCTTCCAAAAAACTACGAGTTTCCTGAAATCTCAGCAACCATATTTTCACCCAATCTTGTTGATACTTGCAGGTAATTATCAGTACACCAATCCCACTGGGCTCACCAAATTTTGTTCTTCTCGGTTAAACCGTTCCTTTGCAGGAACCGTTTTCCCGTTTAGGTTTCACTCTGTTTTCTCCTATGTGGATACATGTACTTGGAACTCTAAATCAAACACGGTTTGTGCTAGCTCTTTGAAACTTGGCACAATAATGTAGTTCCAAGTTCTATCGCTATGGTTTGTGTCCTATTGAAGTAGCCCCAAGCAGAGACTGACGAGAATCACTTACATTGAAAGGGGTTGCCAAGCTTCCAAAAAACTACGAGTTTCCTGAAATCTCAGCAAACATTTTTTCACCCACTCTTGATGAGGCTTGCAGGTAATGATCAGTACACCAATCCCACTTGGCTCAGCAAATTTCGTTCTTCTCGGTTAAACCGTTCCTTTGCAGGAACCGTTTTCATGTTTAGGTTTCACTCTCTTTTCTCCTATATGGATACATGTAGTTGGAACTCTAAATCAAACACGGTTTGTGCTAGCTCTTTGAAACTTGGCACAATAATGTAGTTCCAAGTTCTATCACTATGGTTTGTGTCCTATTGAAGTAGCCCCAAGCAGAGACTGACGAGAATCACTTTCATTGAAAGGGGTTGACAAGCTTCCAAAAAACTACGAGTTTCCTGAAATCTCAGCAAACATTTTTTCACCCAACTTGATGATACTTGCAGGTAATGATCAGTACACCAATCCCACTTGGCTCAGCAAATTTCGTTCTTCTCAGTTAAACCGTTCCTTTGCAGGAACCGTTTTCATGTTTAGGTTTCACTCTGTTTTCTCCTATATGGATACATGTAGTTGGAACTCTAAATTAAACACGGTTTGTGCTAGCTCTTTGAAACTTGGCACAATAATGTAGTTCCAAGTTCTATCGCTATGGTTTGTGTCCTATTGAAGTAGCCCCAAGCAGAGACTGACGAGAATCACTTTCATTGAAAGGGGTTGCCAAGCTTCCAAAAAACTACGAGTTTCCTGAAATCTCAGCAAACATTTTTTCACCCAATCTTGATGATACTTGCAGGTAATGATCAGTTCACCAATCCCACTGGGCTCACCAAATTTCGTTCTTCTCGGTTAAACCCTTCCTTTGCAGGAACCGTTTTCATGTTTAGGTTTCACTCTCTTTTCTCCTATATGGATACATGTAGTTGGAACTCTAAATCAAACACGGTTTGTGCTAGCTCTTTGAAACTTGGCACAATAATGTAGTTCCAAGTTCTATCGCTATGGTTTGTGTCCTATTGAAGTAGCCCAAAGCAAAGACTGACGAGAATCACTTTCATTGAAAGGGGTTGCCAAGCTTCCAAAAAACTACGAGTTTCCTGAAATCTCAGCAACCATATTTTCACCCAATCTTCTTGATACTTGCAGGTAATGATCAGTACACCAATCCCACTGGCCTCACCAAATTTCGTTCTTCTCGGTTAAACCGTTCCTTTGCAGGAACCGTTTTCATGTTTAGGTTTCACTCTGTTTTCTCCTATATGGATACATGTACTTGGAACTCTAAATCAAACACGGTTTGTGCTAGCTCTTTGAAACTTGGCACAATAATGTAGTTCCAAGTTCTATCGCTATGGTTTGTGTCCTATTGAAGTAGCCCCAAGCAGAGACTGACGAGAATCACTTTCATTGAAAGGGGTTGACAAGCTTCCAAAAAACTACGAGTTTCCTGAAATCGCAGCAAACATTTTTTCACCCAATCTTGATGATACTTTCAGGTAATGATCAGTACACCAATCCCACTTGGCTCACCAAATTTCGTCCTTTTCGGAAAACCCTTCCTTTGCAGAAACCGTTTTCATGTTTAGGTTTCACTCTCTTTTCTCCTATATGGATACATGTAGTTGGGAACACTAAATCAAACACGGTTTGCGCTAGCTCTTTAAAACTTGGCACAATAATGTAGTTCCAAGTTATATCGCTATGGTTTGTGTCCTATTGAAGTAGCCCCAAGCAGAGACTGACGAGAATCACTTTCATTGAAAGGGGTTGCCAAGCTTCCAAAAAACTACGAGTTTCCTGAAATCTCAGCAAACATTTTTTCACCCAATCTTGATGATACTTCCATTTAATGATCAGTACACCAATCCCACTTGGCTCACCAAATTTAGTTCTTCTCGGTTAAACCGTTCCTTTGCAGGAACCATTTTCATGTTTTGGTTTCACTCTGTTTTCTCCTATATGGATACATGTACTTGGAACTCTAAATCAAACACGGTTTGTGCTAGCTCTTTGAAACTTGGCACAATAATGTAGTTCCAAGTTCTATCGCTATGGTTTGTGTCCTATTGAAGTAGCCCCAAGCAGAGACTGACGAGAATCACTTTCATTGAAAGGGGTTGACAAGCTTCCAAAAAACTACGAGTTTCCTGAAATCTCAGCAAACATTTTTTCACCCAATCTTGATGATACTTGCAGGTAATGATCAGTACACCAATCCCACTTGGCTCACCAAATTTCGTTCTTTTCGGTTAAACCCTTCCTTTGCAGAAACCGTTTTCATGTTTAGGTTTCACTCTCTTTTCTCCTATATGGATACATGTAGTTGGAACTCTAAATCAAACACGGTTTGTGCTAGCTCTTTGAAACTTGGCACAATAATGTAGTTCCAAGTTCTATCGCTATGGTTTGTGTCCTATTGAAGTAGCCCCAAGCAGAGACTGACGAGAATCACTTTCATTGAAAGGGGTTGCCAAGCTTCCAAAAAACTACGAGTTTCCTGAAATCTCAGCAAACATTTTTTCACCCACTCTTGATGATACTTGCAGGTAATGATCAGTACACCAATCCCACTTGGCTCACCAAATTTCGTTCTTCTCGGTTAAACCGTTCCTTTGCAGGAACCGTTTTCATGTTTAGGTTTCACTCTCTTTTCTCCTATATGGATACATGTAGTTGGAACTCTAAATCAAACACGGTTTGTGCTAGCTCTTTGAAACTTGGCACAATAATGTAGTTCCAAGTTCTATCGCTATGGTTTGTGTCCTATTGAAGTAGCCCCAAGTAGAGACTGATGAGAATCACTTTCATTGAAAGGGGTTGCCAAACTTCCAAAAAACTACGAGTTTCCTGAAATCTCAGCAAACATTTTTTCACCCAATCTTGATGATACTTGCAGGTAATGATCAGTACACCAATCCCACTTGGCTCACCAAATTTCGTTCTTTTCGGTTAAACCCTTCCTTTGCAGAAACCATTTTCATGTTTAGGTTTCACTCTGTTTTCTCCTATATGGATACATGTAGTTGGAACTCTAAATCAAACACGGTTTGTGCTAGCTCTTTGAAACTTGGCACAATAATGTAGTTCCAAGTTCTATCGCTATGGTTTGTGTCCTATTGAAGTAGCCCCAAGCAGATACTGACGAGAATCACTTTCATTGAAAGGGGTTGTCAAGCTTCCAGAAAACTACGAGTTTCCTGAAATCTCAGCAAACATTTTTTCACCCACTCATGATGAGGCTTGCAGGTAATGATCAGTACACCAATCCCACTTGGCTCACCAAATTTCGTTCTTCTCGGTTAAACCGTTCCTTTGCAGGAACAGTTTTCATGTTTAGGTTTCACTCTGTTTTCTCCTATATGGATAAATGTAGTTGGAAGTCTAAATCAAAACACGGTTTGTGCTAGCTCTTTGAAACTTGGCACAATAATGTAGTTCCAAGTTCTATCGCTATGGTTTGTGTCCTATTGAAGTAGCCCCAAGCAGAGACTGACGAGAATCACTTTCATTGAAAGGGGTTGCCAAGCTTCCAAAAAACTACGAGTTTCCTGAAATCTCAGCAAACATTTTTTCACCCAATCTTGATGATACATGCAGGTAATGATCAGTACACCAATCCCACTGGGCTCACCAAATTTCGTTCTTCTCGGTTAAACCGTTCCTTTGCAGAAACCGTTTTCATGTTTAGGTTTCACTCTGTTTTCTCCTATATGGATAAATGTAGTTGGAACTCTAAATCAAACACGGTTTGTGCTAGCTCTTTGAAACTTGGCACAATAATGTAGTTCCAAGTTCTATCGCTAAGGTTTGTGTCCTATTGAAGTAGCCCCAAGCAGAGACTGACGAGAATCACTTTCATTGAAAGGGGTTGCCAAGCTTCCAAAAAACTACGAGTTTCCTGAAATCTCAGCAAACATTTTTTAGCCAATCTTGATGATACTTGCAGGTAATGATCAGTACACCAATCCCACTTGGCTCACCAAATTTCGTTCTTCTCGGTTAAACCGTTCCTTTGCAGGAACCGTTTTCATGTTTAGGTTTCACTCTGTTTTCTCCTATATGGGTACATGTAGTTGGAACTCTAAATCAAACACGGTTTGTGCTAGCTCTTTGAAACTTGGCACAATAATGTAGTTCCAAGTTCTATCGCTATGGTTTGTGTCCTATTGAAGTAGCCCCAAGCAGAGACTAACGAGAATCACTTTCATTGAAAGGGGTTGCCAAGCTTCCAAAAATCTACGAGTTTCCTGAAATCTCAGCAAACGTTTTTTCACCCAATCTTGATGATACTTGCAGGTAATGATCAGTACACCAATCCCACTGGCCTCACCGAATTTCGTTCTTCTCGGTTAAACCGTTCCTTTGCAGGAACCGTTTTCATGTTTAGGTTTCACTCTGTTTTCTCCTATATGGATACATGTATTTGGAACTCTAAATCAAACACGGTTTGTGCTAGCTCTTTGAAACTTGGCACAATAATGTAGTTCCAAGTTCTATCGCTATGGTTTGTGTCCTATTGAAGTAGCCCCAAGCAGAGACTGACGAGAATCACTTTCATTGAAAGGGGTTGTGCTTCCAAAAAACTACGAGTTTCCTGAAATCTCAGCAAATATTTTTTCACCCAATCTTGATGATACTTGCAGGTAATGATCAATACACCAATCCCACTTGGCTCACCAAATTTCGTTCTTCTCAGTTAAACCGTTCCTTTGCAGGAACCGTTTTCATGTTTAGGTTTCACTCTGTTTTCTCCTATATGGATACATGTATTTGGAACTCTAAATGAAACACGGTTTGTGCTAGCTCTTTAAAACTTGGCACAATAATGTAGTTCCAAGTTCTATCGCTATGGTTTGTGTCCTATTGAAGTAGCCCCAAGCAGAGACTGACGAGAATCACTTTCATTCAAAGGGGTTGCCAAGCTTCCAAAAAACTACGAGTTTCCTGAAATCTCAGCAAACATTTTTTCACCCACTAGTGATGAGGCTTGCAGGTAATGATCAGTACACCAATCCCACTTGGCTCACCAAATTTCGTTCTTCTCGGTTAAACCGTTCGTTTGCAGGAACCGTTTACATGTTTAGGTTTCACTCTGTTTTCTCCTATATGGATACATGTACTTGGAACTCTAAATCAAACACGGTTTGTGCTAGCTCTTTGAAACTTGGCACAATAATGTAGTTCCAAGTTCTATCGCTATGGTTTGTGTCCTATTGAAGTAGCCCAAAGCAAAGACTGACGAGAATCACTTTCATTGAAAGGGGTTGCCAAGCTTCCAAAAAACTACGAGTTTCCTGAAATCTCAGCAACCATATTTTCACCCAATCTTCTTGATACTTGCAGGTAATGATCAGTACACCAATCCCACTGGCCTCACCAAATTTCGTTCTTCTCGGTTAAACCGTTCCTTTGCAGGAACCGTTTTCATGTTTAGGTTTCACTCTGTTTTCTCCTATATGGATACATGTACTTGGAACTCTAAATCAAACACGGTTTGTGCTAGCTCTTTGAAACTTGGCACAATAATGTAGTTCCAAGTTCTATCGCTATGGTTTGTGTCCTATTGAAGTAGCCCCAAGCAGAGACTGACGAGAATCACTTTCATTGAAAGGGGTTGCCAAGCTTCCAAAAAACTACGAGTTTCCTAATCTCAGCAACCATATTTTCACCCAAACTTGATGATACTTGTAGGTAATGATCAGTACACCAATCCCACTGGCCTCACCAAATTTCGTTCTTCTCGGTTAAACCGTTCCTTTGCAGGAACCGTTTTCATGTTTAGGTTTCACTCTGTTTTCTCCTATATGGATACATGTAGTTGGAACTCGAAATCAAACACGGTGTGTGCTAGCTCTTTGAAACTTGGCACAATAATGTAGTTCCAAGTTCTATCGCTATGGTTTGTGTCCTATTGAAGTAGCCCCAAGCAGAGACTGACGAGAATCACTTTCATTGAAAGGGGTTGCCAAGCTTCCAAAAAACTACGAGTTTCCTGAAATCGCAGCAAACATTTTTTCACCCAATCTTGATGATACTTTCAGGTAATGATCAGTACACCAATCCCACTTGGCTCACCAAATTTCGTCCTTTTCGGAAAACCCTTCCTTTGCAGAAACCGTTTTCATGTTTAGGTTTCACTCTCTTTTCTCCTATATGGATACATGTAGTTGGAACACTAAATCAAACACGGTTTGCGCTAGCTCTTTAAAACTTGGCACAATAATGTAGTTCCAAGTTATATCGCTATGGTTTGTGTCCTATTGAAGTAGCCCCAAGCAGAGACTGACGAGAATCACTTTCATTGAAAGGGGTTGCCAAGCTTCCAAAAAACTACGAGTTTCCTGAAATCTCAGCAAACATTTTTTCACCCAATCTTGATGATACTTCCATTTAATGATCAGTACACCAATCCCACTTGGCTCACCAAATTTAGTTCTTCTCGGTTAAACCGTTCCTTTGTAGGAACCATTTTCATGTTTTGGTTTCACTCTGTTTTCTCCTATATGGATACATGTACTTGGAACTCTAAATCAAACACGGTTTGTGCTAGCTCTTTGAAACTTGGCACAATAATGTAGTTCCAAGTTCTATCGCTATGGTTTGTGTCCTATTGAAGTAGCCCCAAGCAGAGACTGACGAGAATCACTTTCATTGAAAGGGGTTGACAAGCTTCCAAAAAACTACGAGTTTCCTGAAATCTCAGCAAACATTTTTTCACCCAATCTTGATGATACTTGCAGGTAATGATCAGTACACCAATCCCACTTGGCTCACCAAATTTCGTTCTTTTCGGTTAAACCCTTCCTTTGCAGAAACCGTTTTCATGTTTAGGTTTCACTCTCTTTTCTCCTATATGGATACATGTAGTTGGAACTCTAAATCAAACACGGTTTGTGCTAGCTCTTTGAAACTTGGCACAATAATGTAGTTCCAAGTTCTATCGCTATGGTTTGTGTCCTATTGAAGTAGCCCCAAGCAGAGACTGACGAGAATCACTTTCATTGAAAGGGGTTGCCAAGCTTCCAAAAAACTACGAGTTTCCTGAAATCTCAGCAAACATTTTTTCACCCACTCTTGATGATACTTGCAGGTAATGATCAGTACACCAATCCCACTTGGCTCACCAAATTTCGTTCTTCTCGGTTAAACCGTTCCTTTGCAGGAACCGTTTTCATGTTTAGGTTTCACTCTCTTTTCTCCTATATGGATACATGTAGTTGGAACTCTAAATCAAACACGGTTTGTGCTAGCTCTTTGAAACTTGGCACAATAATGTAGTTCCAAGTTCTATCGCTATGGTTTGTGTCCTATTGAAGTAGCCCCAAGTAGAGACTGATGAGAATCACTTTCATTGAAAGGGGTTGCCAAACTTCCAAAAAACTACGAGTTTCCTGAAATCTCAGCAAACATTTTTTCACCCAATCTTGATGATACTTGCAGGTAATGATCAGTACACCAATCCCACTTGGCTCACCAAATTTCGTTCTTTTCGGTTAAACCCTTCCTTTGCAGAAACCATTTTCATGTTTAGGTTTCACTCTGTTTTCTCCTATATGGATACATGTAGTTGGAACTCTAAATCAAACACGGTTTGTGCTAGCTCTTTGAAACTTGGCACAATAATGTAGTTCCAAGTTCTATCGCTATGGTTTGTGTCCTATTGAAGTAGCCCCAAGCAGATACTGACGAGAATCACTTTCATTGAAAGGGGTTGTCAAGCTTCCAGAAAACTACGAGTTTCCTGAAATCTCAGCAAACATTTTTTCACCCACTCATGATGAGGCTTGCAGGTAATGATCAGTACACCAATCCCACTTGGCTCACCAAATTTCGTTCTTCTCGGTTAAACCGTTCCTTTGCAGGAACAGTTTTCATGTTTAGGTTTCACTCTGTTTTCTCCTATATGGATAAATGTAGTTGGAAGTCTAAATCAAACACGGTTTGTGCTAGCTCTTTGAAACTTGGCACAATAATGTAGTTCCAAGTTCTATCGCTATGGTTTGTGTCCTATTGAAGTAGCCCCAAGCAGAGACTGACGAGAATCACTTTCATTGAAAGGGGTTGCCAAGCTTCCAAAAAACTACGAGTTTCCTGAAATCTCAGCAAACATTTTTTCACCCAATCTTGATGATACATGCAGGTAATGATCAGTACACCAATCCCACTGGGCTCACCAAATTTCGTTCTTCTCGGTTAAACCGTTCCTTTGCAGAAACCGTTTTCATGTTTAGGTTTCACTCTGTTTTCTCCTATATGGATAAATGTAGTTGGAACTCTAAATCAAACACGGTTTGTGCTAGCTCTTTGAAACTTGGCACAATAATGTAGTTCCAAGTTCTATCGCTAAGGTTTGTGTCCTATTGAAGTAGCCCCAAGCAGAGACTGACGAGAATCACTTTCATTGAAAGGGGTTGCCAAGCTTCCAAAAAACTACGAGTTTCCTGAAATCTCAGCAAACATTTTTTAGCCAATCTTGATGATACTTGCAGGTAATGATCAGTACACCAATCCCACTTGGCTCACCAAATTTCGTTCTTCTCGGTTAAACCGTTCCTTTGCAGGAACCGTTTTCATGTTTAGGTTTCACTCTGTTTTCTCCTATATGGGTACATGTAGTTGGAACTCTAAATCAAACACGGTTTGTGCTAGCTCTTTGAAACTTGGCACAATAATGTAGTTCCAAGTTCTATCGCTATGGTTTGTGTCCTATTGAAGTAGCCCCAAGCAGAGACTAACGAGAATCACTTTCATTGAAAGGGGTTGCCAAGCTTCCAAAAATCTACGAGTTTCCTGAAATCTCAGCAAACGTTTTTTCACCCAATCTTGATGATACTTGCAGGTAATGATCAGTACACCAATCCCACTGGCCTCACCGAATTTCGTTTTTCTCGGTTAAACCGTTCCTTTGCAGGAACCGTTTTCATGTTTAGGTTTCACTCTGTTTTCTCCTAGATGGATACATGTAGTTGGAACTCTAAATCAAACACGGTTTGTGCTAGCTCTTTGAAACTTGGCACAATAATGTAGTTCCAAGTTCTATCGCTATGGTTTGTGTCCTATTGAAGTAGCCCCAAGCAGAGACTGACGAGAATCACTTTCATTGAAAGGGGTTGTGCTTCCAAAAAACTACGAGTTTCCTGAAATCTCAGCAAATATTTTTTCACCCAATCTTGATGATACTTGCAGGTAATGATCAATACACCAATCCCACTTGGCTCACCAAATTTCGTTCTTCTCAGTTAAACCGTTCCTTTGCAGGAACCGTTTTCATGTTTAGGTTTCACTCTGTTTTCTCCTATGTGGATACATGTATTTGGAACTCTAAATGAAACACGGTTTGTGCTAGCTCTTTAAAACTTGGCACAATAATGTAGTTCCAAGTTCTATCGCTATGGTTTGTGTCCTATTGAAGTAGCCCCAAGCAGAGACTGACGAGAATCACTTTCATTCAAAGGGGTTGCCAAGCTTCCAAAAAACTACGAGTTTCCTGAAATCTCAGCAAACATTTTTTCACCCACTAGTGATGAGGCTTGCAGGTAATGATCAGTACACCAATCCCACTTGGCTCACCAAATTTCGTTCTTCTCGGTTAAACCGTTCGTTTGCAGGAACCGTTTACATGTTTAGGTTTCACTCTGTTTTCTCCTATATGGATACATGTACTTGGAACTCTAAATCAAACACGGTTTGTGCTAGCTCTTTGAAACTTGGCACAATAATGTAGTTCCAAGTTCTATCGCTATGGTTTGTGTCCTATTGAAGTAGCCCCAAGCAGAGACTGACGAGAATCACTTTCATTGAAAGGGGTTGCCACGCTTCAAAAAACTACGAGTTTACTGAAATCTCAGCAACCATATTTTCACCCAAACTTGATGATACTTGTAGGTAATGATCAGTACACCAATCCCACTGGCCTCACCAAATTTCGTTCTTCTCGGTTAAACCGTTCCTTTGCAGGAACCGTTTTCATGTTTAGGTTTCACTCTGTTTTCTCCTATATGGATACATGTAGTTGGAACTCGAAATCAAACACGGTGTGTGCTAGCTCTTTGAAACTTGGCACAATAATGTAGTTCCAAGTTCTATCGCTATGGTTTGTGTCCTATTGAAGTAGCCCCAAGCAGAGACTGACGAGAATCACTTTCATTGAAAGGGGTTGCCAAGCTTCCAAAAAACTACGAGTTTCCTGAAATCAGAGCAAACATTTTTTCACCCACTCTTGATGAGGCTTGCAGGTAATGATCAGTACACCAATCCCACTTGGCTCACCAAATTTCGTTCTTCTCGGTTAAACCGTTCCTTTGCAGGAACCGTTTTCATGTTTAGGTTTCACTCTGTTTTCTCCTATATGGATACATGTAGTTGGAACTCTAAATCAAACACGGTTTGTGCTAGCTCTTTGAAACTTGGCACAATAATGTAGTTCCAAGTTCTATCGCTATGGTTTGTGTCCTATTGAAGTAGCCCCTAGCAGAGACTGACGAGAATCACTTTCATTCAAAGGGGTTGCCAAGCTTCCAAAAAACTACGAGTTTCCTGAAATCTCAGCAAACATTTATTCACCCAATCTTGATGATACTTGCAGGTAATGATCAGTACACCAATCCGACTGGGCTCACCAAATTTCGTTCTTCTCGGTTAAACCGTTCCTTTGCAGGAACCGTTTTCATGTTTAGGTTTCACTCTGTTTTCTCCTATATGGATACATGTAGTTGGAACTCTAAATCAAACACGGTTTGTGCTAGCTCTTTGAAACTTGGCACAATAATGTAGTTCCAAGTTCTATCGCTATGGTTTGTGTCCTATTGAAGTAGCCCCAAGCAGAGACTAACGAGAATCACTTTCATTGAAAGGGGTTGCCGAGCTTCCAAAAAACTACGAGTTTCCTGAAATCTCAGCAACCATATTTTCACCCAATCTTGTTGATACTTGCAGGTAATTATCAGTACACCAATCCCACTGGGCTCACCAGATTTTGTTCTTCTCGGTTAAACCGTTCCTTTGCAGGAACCGTTTTCCTGTTTAGGTTTCACTCTGTTTTCTCCTATATGGATACATGTACTTGGAACTCTAAATCAAACACGGTTTGTGCTAGCTCTTTGAAACTTGGCACAATAATGTAGTTCCAAGTTCTATCGCTATGGTTTGTGTCCTATTGAAGTAGCCCCAAGCAGAGACTGACGAGAATCACTTTCATTGAAAGGGGTTGCCAAGCTTCCAAAAAACTACGAGTTTCCTGAAATCTCAGCAAACATTTTTTCACCCAACTTGATGATAGTTGCAGGTAATGATCAGTACACCAATCCCACTTGGCTCAGCAAATTTCGTTCTTCTCGGTTAAACCGTTCCTTTGCAGGAACCGTTTTCATGTTTAGGTTTCACTCTGTTTTCTCCTATATGGATACATGTAGTTGGAACTCTAAATCAAACACGGTTTGTGCTAGCTCTTTGAAAGTTGGCACAATAATGTAGTTCCAATTTCTATCGCTATGGTTTGTGTCCTATTGAAGTAGCCCCAAGCAGAGACTGACGAGAATCACTTTCATTGAAAGGGGTTGCCAAGCTTCCAAAAAACTACGAGTTTCCTGAAATCTCAGCAAATATTTTTTCACCCAATCTTGATGATACTTGCAGGTAATGATCAGTTCACCAATCCCACTGGGCTCACCAAATTTCGTTCTTCTCGGTTAAACCCTTCCTTTGCAGGAACCGTTTTCATGTTTAGGTTTCACTCTGTTTTCTCCTATATGGATACATGTAGTTGGAACTCTAAATCAAACACCGTTTGTGCTAGCTCTTTGAAACTTGGCACAATAATGTAGTTCCAAGTTCTATCGCTAAGGTTTGTGTCCTATTGAAGTAGCCCCAAGCAGAGACTGACGAGAATCACTTTCATTGAAAGGGGTTGCCAAGCTTCAAAAAACTACGAGTTTCCTGAAATCTCAGCAACCATATTTTCACCCAAACTTGATGATACTTGTAGGTAATGATCAGTACACCAATCCCACTGGCCTCACCAAATTTCGTTCTTCTCGGTTAAACCGTTCCTTTGCAGGAACCGTTTTCATGTTTAGGTTTCACTCTGTTTTCTCCTATATGGATACATGTAGTTGGAAGTCTAAATCAAACACGGTTTGTGCTAGCTCTTTGAAACTTGGCACAATAATGTAGTTCCAAGTTCTATCGCTAAGGTTTGTGTCCTATTGAAGTAGCCCCAAGCAGAGACTGACGAGAATCACTTTCATTGAAAGGGGTTGCCAAGCTTCCAAAAAACTACGAGTTTCCTGAAATCTCAGCAAACATTTTTTAGCCAATCTTGATGATACTTGCAGGTAATGATCAGTACACCAATCCCACTTGGCTCACCAAATTTCGTTCTTCTCGGTTAAACCGTTCCTTTGCAGGAACCGTTTTCATGTTTAGGTTTCACTCTGTTTTCTCCTATATGGGTACATGTAGTTGGAACTCTAAATCAAACACGGTTTGTGCTAGCTCTTTGAAACTTGGCACAATAATGTAGTTCCAAGTTCTATCGCTATGGTTTGTGTCCTATTGAAGTAGCCCCAAGCAGAGACTAACGAGAATCACTTTCATTGAAAGGGGTTGCCAAGCTTCCAAAAATCTACGA
Source organism: Urocitellus parryii (assembly GCF_045843805.1). NCBI lineage: Eukaryota > Metazoa > Chordata > Mammalia > Rodentia > Sciuridae > Urocitellus > Urocitellus parryii. The sequence goes on from NW_027553659.1 coordinate 23,312, forward strand.
GTTTCCTGAAATCTCAGCAAACGTTTTTTCACCCAATCTTGATGATACTTGCAGGTAATGATCAGTACACCAATCCCACTGGCCTCACCGAATTTCGTTTTTCTCGGTTAAACCGTTCCTTTGCAGGAACCGTTTTCATGTTTAGGTTTCACTCTGTTTTCTCCTAGATGGATACATGTAGTTGGAACTCTAAATCAAACACGGTTTGTGCTAGCTCTTTGAAACTTGGCACAATAATGTAGTTCCAAGTTCTATCGCTATGGTTTGTGTCCTATTGAAGTAGCCCCAAGCAGAGACTGACGAGAATCACTTTCATTGAAAGGGGTTGTGCTTCCAAAAAACTACGAGTTTCCTGAAATCTCAGCAAATATTTTTTCACCCAATCTTGATGATACTTGCAGGTAATGATCAATACACCAATCCCACTTGGCTCACCAAATTTCGTTCTTCTCAGTTAAACCGTTCCTTTGCAGGAACCGTTTTCATGTTTAGGTTTCACTCTGTTTTCTCCTATATGGATACATGTATTTGGAACTCTAAATGAAACACGGTTTGTGCTAGCTCTTTAAAACTTGGCACAATAATGTAGTTCCAAGTTCTATCGCTATGGTTTGTGTCCTATTGAAGTAGCCCCAAGCAGAGACTGACGAGAATCACTTTCATTCAAAGGGGTTGCCAAGCTTCCAAAAAACTACGAGTTTCCTGAAATCTCAGCAAACATTTTTTCACCCACTAGTGATGAGGCTTGCAGGTAATGATCAGTACACCAATCCCACTTGGCTCACCAAATTTCGTTCTTCTCGGTTAAACCGTTCGTTTGCAGGAACCGTTTACATGTTTAGGTTTCACTCTGTTTTCTCCTATATGGATACATGTACTTGGAACTCTAAATCAAACACGGTTTGTGCTAGCTCTTTGAAACTTGGCACAATAATGTAGTTCCAAGTTCTATCGCTATGGTTTGTGTCCTATTGAAGTAGCCCCAAGCAGAGACTGACGAGAATCACTTTCATTGAAAGGGGTTGCCAAGCTTCCAAAAAACTACGAGTTTCCTGAAATCTCAGCAAACCTTTTTTCACCCAACTTGATGATACTTGCAGGTAATGATCAGTACACCAATCCCACTTGGCTCAGCAAATTTCGTTCTTCTCGGTTAAACCGTTCTTTGCAGGAACCGTTTTCATGTTTAGGTTTCACTCTGTTTTCTCCTATATGGATACATGTAGTTGGAACTCTAAATCAAACACGGTTTGTGCTAGCTCTTTGAAACTTGGCACAATAATGTAGTTCCAAGTTCTATCGCTATGGTTTGTGTCCTATTGAAGTAGCCCCAAGCAGAGACTGACGAGAATCACTTTCATTGAAAGGGGTTGCCAAGCTTCAAAAAACTACGAGTTTACTGAAATCTCAGCAACCATATTTTCACCCAAACTTGATGATACTTGTAGGTAATGATCAGTACACCAATCCCACTGGCCTCACCAAATTTCGTTCTTCTCGGTTAAACCGTTCCTTTGCAGGAACCGTTTTCATGTTTAGGTTTCACTCTCTTTTCTCCTATATGGATACATGTAGTTGGAACTCTAAATCAAACACGGTTTGTGCTAGCTCTTTGAAACTTGGCACAATAATGTAGTTCCAAGTTCTATCGCTATGGTTTGTGTCCTATTGAAGTAGCCCCAAGCAGAGACTGACGAGAATCACTTTCATTGAAAGGGGTTGTGCTTCCAAAAAACTACGAGTTTCCTGAAATCTCAGCAAATATTTTTTCACCCAATCTTGATGATACTTGCAGGTAATGATCAATACACCAATCCCACTTGGCTCACCAAATTTCGTTCTTCTCAGTTAAACCGTTCCTTTGCAGGAACCGTTTTCATGTTTAGGTTTCACTCTGTTTTCTCCTATATGGATACATGTATTTGGAACTCTAAATGAAACACGGTTTGTGCTAGCTCTTTAAAACTTGGCACAATAATGTAGTTCCAAGTTCTATCGCTATGGTTTGTGTCCTATTGAAGTAGCCCCAAGCAGAGACTGACGAGAATCACTTTCATTCAAAGGGGTTGCCAAGCTTCCAAAAAACTACGAGTTTCCTGAAATCTCAGCAAACATTTATTCACCCAATCTTGATGATACTTGCAGGTAATGATCAGTACACCAATCCGACTGGGCTCACCAAATTTCGTTCTTCTCGGTTAAACCGTTCCTTTGCAGGAACCGTTTTCATGTTTAGGTTTCACTCTGTTTTCTCCTATATGGATACATGTAGTTGGAACTCTAAATCAAACACGGTTTGTGCTAGCTCTTTGAAACTTGGCACAATAATGTAGTTCCAAGTTCTATCGCTATGGTTTGTGTCCTATTGAAGTAGCCCCAAGCAGAGACTAACGAGAATCACTTTCATTGAAAGGGGTTGCCGAGCTTCCAAAAAACTACGAGTTTCCTGAAATCTCAGCAACCATATTTTCACCCAATCTTGTTGATACTTGCAGGTAATTATCAGTACACCAATCCCACTGGGCTCACCAGATTTTGTTCTTCTCGGTTAAACCGTTCCTTTGCAGGAACCGTTTTCCTGTTTAGGTTTCACTCTGTTTTCTCCTATATGGATACATGTACTTGGAACTCTAAATCAAACACGGTTTGTGCTAGCTCTTTGAAACTTGGCACAATAATGTAGTTCCAAGTTCTATCGCTATGGTTTGTGTCCTATTGAAGTAGCCCCAAGCAGAGACTGACGAGAATCACTTTCATTGAAAGGGGTTGCCAAGCTTCCAAAAAACTACGAGTTTCCTGAAATCTCAGCAAACATTTTTTCACCCACTCTTGATGAGGCTTGCAGGTAATGATCAGTACACCAATCCCACTTGTCTCAGCAAATTTCGTTCTTCTCGGTTAAACCGTTCCTTTGCAGGAACCGTTTTCATGTTTAGGTTTCACTCTCTTTTCTCCTATATGGATACATGTAGTTGGAACTCTAAATCAAACACGGTTTGTGCTAGCTCTTTGAAACTTGGCACAGTAATGTAGTTCCAAGTTCTTTCGCTATGGTTTGTGTCCTATTGAAGTAGCCCCAAGCAGAGACTGAGGAGAATCACTTTCATTGAAAGGTTTTGCCAAGCTTCCAAAAAACTACGAGTTTCCTGAAATCTCAGCAAACATTTTTTCACCCAACTTGATGATAGTTGCAGGTAATGATCAGTACACCAATCCCACTTGGCTCAGCAAATTTCGTTCTTCTCGGTTAAACCGTTCCTTTGCAGGAACCGTTTTCATGTTTAGGTTTCACTCTGTTTTCTCCTATATGGATACATGTAGTTGGAACTCTAAATCAAACACGGTTTGTGCTAGCTCTTTGAAAGTTGGCACAATAATGTAGTTCCAAGTTCTATCGCTATGGTTTGTGTCCTATTGAAGTAGCCCCAAGCAGAGACTGACGAGAATCACTTTCATTGAAAGGGGTTGCCAAGCTTCCAAAAAACTACGAGTTTCCTGAAATCTCAGCAAATATTTTTTCACCCAATCTTGATGATACTTGCAGGTAATGATCAGTTCACCAATCCCACTGGGCTCACCAAATTTCGTTCTTCTCGGTTAAACCCTTCCTTTGCAGGAACCGTTTTCATGTTTAGGTTTCACTCTGTTTTCTCCTATATGGATACATGTAGTTGGAACTCTAAATCAAACACCGTTTGTGCTAGCTCTTTGAAACTTGGCACAATAATGTAGTTCCAAGTTCTATCGCTATGGTTTGTGTCCTATTGAAGTAGCCCCAAGCAGAGACTGACGAGAATCACTTTCATTGAAAGGGGTTGCCAAGCTTCAAAAAACTACGAGTTTCCTGAAATCTCAGCAACCATATTTTCACCCAAACTTGATGATACTTGTAGGTAATGATCAGTACACCAATCCCACTGGCCTCACCAAATTTCGTTCTTCTCGGTTAAACCGTTCCTTTGCAGGAACCGTTTTCATGTTTAGGTTTCACTCTGTTTTCTCCTATATGGATACATGTAGTTGGAACTCTAAATCAAACACGGTTTGTGCTAGCTCTTTGAAACTTGGCACAATAATGTAGTTCCAAGTTCTATCGCTATGGTTTGTGTCCTATTGAAGTAGCCCCAAGCAGAGACTGACGAGAATCACTTTCATTGAAAGGGGTTGCCAAGCTTCCAAAAAACTACGAGTTTCCTGAAATCTCAGCAAACATTTTTTCACCCAATCTTGATGATACTTGCAGGTAATGATCAGTACACCAATCCCACTTGGCTCACCAAATTTCGTTCTTCTCGGTTAAACCGTTCCTTTGCAGGAACCGTTTTCATGTTTAGGTTTCACTCTGTTTTCTCCTATATGGATACATGTAGTTGAAACTCTAAATCAAACACGGTTTGTCCTAGCTCTTTGAAACTTGGCACAATAATGTAGTTCCAAGTTCTATCGCTATGGTTTGTGTCCTATTGAAGTAGCCCCAAGCAGAGACTGACGAGAATCACTTTCATTGAAAGGGGTTGACAAGCTTCCAAAAAACTACGAGTTTCCTGAAATCTCAGCAAACCTTTTTTCACCCAATCTTGATGATACTTGCAGGTAATGATCAGTACACCAATCCCACTTGGCTCACCAAATTTCGTTCTTTTCGGTTAAACCCTTCCTTTGCAGGATCCGTTTTCATGTTTAGGTTTCACTCTGTTTTCTCCTATATGGATACATGTAGTTGGAACTCTAAATCAAACACGGTTTGTGCTAGCTCTTTGAAACTTGGCACAATAATGTAGTTCCAAGTTCTATCGCTATGGTTTGTGTCCTATTGAAGTAGCCCCAAGCAGAGACTGACGAGAATCACTTTCATTGAAAGGGGTTGCCAAGCTTCCAAAAAACTACGAGTTTCCTGAAATCTCAGCAACCATATTTTCACCCAATCTTGTTGATACTTGCAGGTAATTATCAGTACACCAATCCCACTGGGCTCACCAAATTTTGTTCTTCTCGGTTAAACCGTTCCTTTGCAGGAACCGTTTTCCCGTTTAGGTTTCACTCTGTTTTCTCCTATGTGGATACATGTACTTGGAACTCTAAATCAAACACGGTTTGTGCTAGCTCTTTGAAACTTGGCACAATAATGTAGTTCCAAGTTCTATCGCTATGGTTTGTGTCCTATTGAAGTAGCCCCAAGCAGAGACTGACGAGAATCACTTACATTGAAAGGGGTTGCCAAGCTTCCAAAAAACTACGAGTTTCCTGAAATCTCAGCAAACATTTTTTCACCCACTCTTGATGAGGCTTGCAGGTAATGATCAGTACACCAATCCCACTTGGCTCAGCAAATTTCGTTCTTCTCGGTTAAACCGTTCCTTTGCAGGAACCGTTTTCATGTTTAGGTTTCACTCTCTTTTCTCCTATATGGATACATGTAGTTGGAACTCTAAATCAAACACGGTTTGTGCTAGCTCTTTGAAACTTGGCACAATAATGTAGTTCCAAGTTCTATCACTATGGTTTGTGTCCTATTGAAGTAGCCCCAAGCAGAGACTGACGAGAATCACTTTCATTGAAAGGGGTTGACAAGCTTCCAAAAAACTACGAGTTTCCTGAAATCTCAGCAAACATTTTTTCACCCAACTTGATGATACTTGCAGGTAATGATCAGTACACCAATCCCACTTGGCTCAGCAAATTTCGTTCTTCTCAGTTAAACCGTTCCTTTGCAGGAACCGTTTTCATGTTTAGGTTTCACTCTGTTTTCTCCTATATGGATACATGTAGTTGGAACTCTAAATTAAACACGGTTTGTGCTAGCTCTTTGAAACTTGGCACAATAATGTAGTTCCAAGTTCTATCGCTATGGTTTGTGTCCTATTGAAGTAGCCCCAAGCAGAGACTGACGAGAATCACTTTCATTGAAAGGGGTTGCCAAGCTTCCAAAAAACTACGAGTTTCCTGAAATCTCAGCAAACATTTTTTCACCCAATCTTGATGATACTTGCAGGTAATGATCAGTTCACCAATCCCACTGGGCTCACCAAATTTCGTTCTTCTCGGTTAAACCCTTCCTTTGCAGGAACCGTTTTCATGTTTAGGTTTCACTCTCTTTTCTCCTATATGGATACATGTAGTTGGAACTCTAAATCAAACACGGTTTGTGCTAGCTCTTTGAAACTTGGCACAATAATGTAGTTCCAAGTTCTATCGCTATGGTTTGTGTCCTATTGAAGTAGCCCAAAGCAAAGACTGACGAGAATCACTTTCATTGAAAGGGGTTGCCAAGCTTCCAAAAAACTACGAGTTTCCTGAAATCTCAGCAACCATATTTTCACCCAATCTTCTTGATACTTGCAGGTAATGATCAGTACACCAATCCCACTGGCCTCACCAAATTTCGTTCTTCTCGGTTAAACCGTTCCTTTGCAGGAACCGTTTTCATGTTTAGGTTTCACTCTGTTTTCTCCTATATGGATACATGTACTTGGAACTCTAAATCAAACACGGTTTGTGCTAGCTCTTTGAAACTTGGCACAATAATGTAGTTCCAAGTTCTATCGCTATGGTTTGTGTCCTATTGAAGTAGCCCCAAGCAGAGACTGACGAGAATCACTTTCATTGAAAGGGGTTGACAAGCTTCCAAAAAACTACGAGATTTCCTGAAATCGCAGCAAACATTTTTTCACCCAATCTGATGATACTTTCAGGTAATGATCAGTACACCAATCCCACTTGGCTCACCAAATTTCGTCCTTTTCGGAAAACCCTTCCTTTGCAGAAACCGTTTTCATGTTTAGGTTTCACTCTCTTTTCTCCTATATGGATACATGTAGTTGGAACACTAAATCAAACACGGTTTGCGCTAGCTCTTTAAAACTTGGCACAATAATGTAGTTCCAAGTTATATCGCTATGGTTTGTGTCCTATTGAAGTAGCCCCAAGCAGAGACTGACGAGAATCACTTTCATTGAAAGGGGTTGCCAAGCTTCCAAAAAACTACGAGTTTCCTGAAATCTCAGCAAACATTTTTTCACCCACTCTTGATGAGGCTTGCAGGTAATGATCAGTACACCAATCCCACTTGGCTCACCAAATTTCGTTCTTCTCGGTTAAACCGTTCCTTTGCAGGAACCATTTTCATGTTTTGGTTTCACTCTGTTTTCTCCTATATGGATACATGTACTTGGAACTCTAAATCAAACACGGTTTGTGCTAGCTCTTTGAAACTTGGCACAATAATGTAGTTCCAAGTTCTATCGCTATGGTTTGTGTCCTATTGAAGTAGCCCCAAGCAGAGACTGACGAGAATCACTTTCATTGAAAGGGGTTGACAAGCTTCCAAAAAACTACGAGTTTCCTGAAATCTCAGCAAACATTTTTTCACCCAATCTTGATGATACTTGCAGGTAATGATCAGTACACCAATCCCACTTGGCTCACCAAATTTCGTTCTTTTCGGTTAAACCCTTCCTTTGCAGAAACCGTTTTCATGTTTAGGTTTCACTCTCTTTTCTCCTATATGGATACATGTAGTTGGAACTCTAAATCAAACACGGTTTGTGCTAGCTCTTTGAAACTTGGCACAATAATGTAGTTCCAAGTTCTATCGCTATGGTTTGTGTCCTATTGAAGTAGCCCCAAGCAGAGACTGACGAGAATCACTTTCATTGAAAGGGGTTGCCAAGCTTCCAAAAAACTACGAGTTTCCTGAAATCTCAGCAAACATTTTTTCACCCACTCTTGATGATACTTGCAGGTAATGATCAGTACACCAATCCCACTTGGCTCACCAAATTTCGTTCTTCTCGGTTAAACCGTTCCTTTGCAGGAACCGTTTTCATGTTTAGGTTTCACTCTCTTTTCTCCTATATGGATACATGTAGTTGGAACTCTAAATCAAACACGGTTTGTGCTAGCTCTTTGAAACTTGGCACAATAATGTAGTTCCAAGTTCTATCGCTATGGTTTGTGTCCTATTGAAGTAGCCCCAAGTAGAGACTGATGAGAATCACTTTCATTGAAAGGGGTTGCCAAACTTCCAAAAAACTACGAGTTTCCTGAAATCTCAGCAAACATTTTTTCACCCAATCTTGATGATACTTGCAGGTAATGATCAGTACACCAATCCCACTTGGCTCACCAAATTTCGTTCTTTTCGGTTAAACCCTTCCTTTGCAGAAACCGTTTTCATGTTTAGGTTTCACTCTCTTTTCTCCTATATGGATACATGTAGTTGGAACTCTAAATCAAACACGGTTTGTGCTAGCTCTTTGAAACTTTGCACAATAATGTAGTTCCAAGTTCTATCGCTATGGTTTGTGTCCTATTGAAGTAGCCCCAAGCAGATACTGACGAGAATCACTTTCATTGAAAGGGGTTGTCAAGCTTCCAGAAAACTACGAGTTTCCTGAAATCTCAGCAAACATTTTTTCACCCACTCATGATGAGGCTTGCAGGTAATGATCAGTACACCAATCCCACTTGGCTCACCAAATTTCGTTCTTCTCGGTTAAACCGTTCCTTTGCAGGAACAGTTTTCATGTTTAGGTTTCACTCTGTTTTCTCCTATATGGATAAATGTAGTTGGAAGTCTAAATCAAACACGGTTTGTGCTAGCTCTTTGAAACTTGGCACAATAATGTAGTTCCAAGTTCTATCGCTATGGTTTGTGTCCTATTGAAGTAGCCCCAAGCAGAGACTGACGAGAATCACTTTCATTGAAAGGGGTTGCCAAGCTTCCAAAAAACTACGAGTTTCCTGAAATCTCAGCAAACATTTTTTCACCCAATCTTGATGATACATGCAGGTAATGATCAGTACACCAATCCCACTGGGCTCACCAAATTTCGTTCTTCTCGGTTAAACCGTTCCTTTGCAGGAACCGTTTTCATGTTTAGGTTTCACTCTGTTTTCTCCTATATGGATAAATGTAGTTGGAACTCTAAATCAAACACGGTTTGTGCTAGCTCTTTGAAACTTGGCACAATAATGTATTTCCAAGTTCTATCGCTAAGGTTTGTGTCCTATTGAAGTAGCCCCAAGCAGAGACTGACGAGAATCACTTTCATTGAAAGGGGTTGCCAAGCTTCCAAAAAACTACGAGTTTCCTGAAATCTCAGCAAACATTTTTTAGCCAATCTTGATGATACTTGCAGGTAATGATCAGTACACCAATCCCACTTGGCTCACCAAATTTCGTTCTTCTCGGTTAAACCGTTCCTTTGCAGGAACCGTTTTCATGTTTAGGTTTCACTCTGTTTTCTCCTATATGGGTACATGTAGTTGGAACTCTAAATCAAACACGGTTTGTGCTAGCTCTTTGAAACTTGGCACAATAATGTAGTTCCAAGTTCTATCGCTATGGTTTGTGTCCTATTGAAGTAGCCCCAAGCAGAGACTAACGAGAATCACTTTCATTGAAAGGGGTTGCCAAGCTTCCAAAAATCTACGAGTTTCCTGAAATCTCAGCAAACGTTTTTTCACCCAATCTTGATGATACTTGCAGGTAATGATCAGTACACCAATCCCACTGGCCTCACCGAATTTCGTTTTTCTCGGTTAAACCGTTCCTTTGCAGGAACCGTTTTCATGTTTAGGTTTCACTCTGTTTTCTCCTAGATGGATACATGTAGTTGGAACTCTAAATCAAACACGGTTTGTGCTAGCTCTTTGAAACTTGGCACAATAATGTAGTTCCAAGTTCTATCGCTATGGTTTGTGTCCTATTGAAGTAGCCCCAAGCAGAGACTGACTAGAATCACTTTCATTGAAAGGGGTTGTGCTTCCAAAAAACTACGAGTTTCCTGAAATCTCAGCAAATATTTTTTCACCCAATCTTGATGATACTTGCAGGTAATGATCAATACACCAATCCCACTTGGCTCACCAAATTTCGTTCTTCTCAGTTAAACCGTTCCTTTGCAGGAACCGTTTTCATGTTTAGGTTTCACTCTGTTTTCTCCTATATGGATACATGTATTTGGAACTCTAAATGAAACACGGTTTGTGCTAGCTCTTTAAAACTTGGCACAATAATGTAGTTCCAAGTTCTATCGCTATGGTTTGTGTCCTATTGAAGTAGCCCCAAGCAGAGACTGACGAGAATCACTTACATTGAAAGGTGTTGAGCTTCCAAAAAACTACGAGTTTCCTGAAATCTCAGCAAATATTTTTTCACCCAATCTTGATGATACTTGCAGGTAATGATCAGTACACCAATCCCACTTGGCTCACATAATTTCATTCTATTCGGTAAAACCCTTCCTTTGCAGAAACCGTTTTCATGTTTAGGTTTCACTCTGTTTTCTCCTATATGGATACATGTAGTTGGAACTCTAAATCAAACACGGTTTGTGCTAGCTCTTTGAAACTTGGCACAATAATGTAGTTCCAAGTTCTATCGCTATGGTTTGTGTCCTATTGAAGTAGCCCCAAGCAGTGACTGACGAGAATCACTTTCATTCAAAGGGGTTGCCAAGCTTCCAAAAAACTACGAGTTTCCTGAAATCTCAGCAAACATTTTTTCACCCAATCTTGATGATACTTGCAGGTAAGGATCAGTACACCAATCCCACTTGGCTCACCAAATTTCGTTCTTCTCGGTTAAACCGTTCCTTTGCAGGAACCGTTTTCATGTTTAGGTTTCACTCTCTTTTCTCCTATATGGATACATGTAGTTGGAACTCTAAATCAAACACGGTTTGTGCTAGCTCTTTGAAACTTGGCACAATAATGTAGTTCCAAGTTCTATCGCTATGGTTTGTGTCCTATTGAAGT
>NW_027553660.1:0-34035 GCF_045843805.1 Urocitellus parryii
GAGAATCACTTTCATTGAAAGGGGTTGCCAAGCTTCCAAAAAACTGCGAGTTTCCTGAAGTTTCAGTAAACATTTTATCTCCCAATCTTGATGATACTTGCATGTAGTGATCAGTACATGAATCCCACTTGGCACACCAAATTTCGTTCTTCTAGGTTAATCCGTTCCTTTGTAGTAACCGTTTTCATGTTTAGGTTTCACTCTATTTTCTCCTATATGGATACATGTAGTTGGAACTCTAAATCAAACAAGGTTTGTGCTAGCTCTTTAAAGCGTGGCACAATAATGTAGTTCCAAGTTCTATCGCTATGATTTGTGTCCTATTGAAATACCCCAAAGCAGAGACTGACGAGAATCACTTTCATTGAAAGGGGTTGCCAAGCTTCCAAAAAACTATGAGTTTCCAGAAATCTCAGCAAACATTTTTTCACCAAATCTTCATGATTCTTCCTTTCAATGATCAGCCCCACCAATCCCACTTGGCTCACCAAATTTCGTTCTTCTAGGTTAAACCGTTCCTTTGCAGTAACCTTTTTCATGTTTAGGTTTCACTCTGTTTTCTCCTATATGGATACATGTAGTTGGAACACTAAATCAAACTCGGTTTGTGCTAGTTCTTTGAAACGTGGCGCAATAATGTAGTTTCAAGTTCTATCTCTCTGGTTTGTGTCCTATTGAAGTAGTCCCAAGCAGAGACTGACGAGAATCACTTTCATTGAAAGTTGTTGCCAAGCTTCCAAAAAACTGTCAGATTCCTGAAATCTCAGCAAACATTTTTTCACCCAATCTTGATGATACTTCCATTTAATGATCAGCCCACCAATCCCACTTGGCTCACCAAATTTCGTTCTTCTAGGTTAAAACGTTCCTTTGTAGTAACCGTTTTCATGTTTAGGTTTCACTCTGTTTTCGCCTATATGGATACATGTAGTTGGAACTGTAAATCAAACTCGGTTTGTGCTAGCTCTTTGAAACGTGGCACAATAATGTAGTTCCAAGTTCTATCGCTATGGTTTGTGTCCTATTTAAGTAGCCCCAAGCAGAGACTGACGAGAATCACTTTCATTGAAAGGGGTTGCCAAGCTTCAATAAAACTGCGAGTTTCCTGAAATCTCAGCAAACATTTTTTCACCCAATCTTGATGATACTTGCAGGTAATGATCAGTACACCAATCGCACTTGGCTCACCAAATTTCGTTCTTCTAGGTTAAACCATTCCTTTGCAGGAACCGTTTTCATGTTTAGGTTTCACTCTGTTTTCTCCTGTATGGATACATGTAGTTGGAACTCTAAATCAAACACGGTTTGTGCTAGCTCTTTGAAACTTGGCACAATAATGTAGTTTCAAGTTCTATCACTACGGTTTGTATCCTATTGAAGAAGCCCCAAGCAGACAATGACGAGAATCACTTTCATTGAAAGGGGTTGCCAAGCTTCCAAAAAACTGCGAGTTTCCTGAAATCTCAGCAAACATTTTTTTCACCCAATCTTGATGATACTTCCATTTAATGATCAGTACACCAATCCCAATTGGCTCACCAAATTTCGTTTATCTAGGTTAAACCGTTCCTATGAAGTAACCTTTTTCATGTTTAGGTTTCACTCTGTTTTCTCCTATATGGATACATGTAGTTGGAACTCTAAATCAAACACGGTGTGTGCTAGCTCTTTGAAACTTGGCACAATAATGTAGTTCCAAGTTCTATCACTATTATTTGTGTCCTATTCAAGAAGCCCTAAGCAGAGGAATGAGGAGAATCACTTTCATTGAAAGGGGTTGACAAGCTTCCAAAAAGTAGGAATTTCCGGAAATCTCAGCAAACATTTTTTCACCCAATCTTGATGATACTTCCATTTAATGATCATCCCACCAATCCCACTTGGCTCACCAAATTTCGTTCTTCTAGGTTAAACCGTTCCTTTGCAGTAACCGTTTTCATGTTTAGGTTTCACTCTGTTTTCTCCTATATGGATACATGAGTTGGAACTCTTAATCAAACACGGTTTGTGCTAGCTCGTTGAAACTTGGCACAATAATGTAGTTCCAAGTTGTATCGCTATGGTTGTGTCCTATAGAAGAAGCCCCAAGCAGAGACTGACGAGAATCACGTTCATTAAAAGGGGTTGCCAACTTCCAAAAAACTGCGAGTTTCCTGAAATCTCAGCAAACATTTTTTCACACAATCTTGATGATACTTGCAGGTAATGATCAGTACACCAATCGCACTTGGCTCACCAAATTTCGTTCTTCTAGGTTAAACCGTTCCTTTGCAGTAACCGTTTTCATGTTTAGGTTTCACTCTGTTTTCTCCTATATGGATACATGTATTTGGAACTCTAAATCAAACACGGTTTGTGCTAGCTCTTTGAAAATTGGCACAATAATGTAGTTTCAAGTTCTATCGCTATGGTTTGTATCCTATTGAAGAAGCCCCAAGCAGAGACTGACGAGAATCACTTTCATTGAAAGGGGTTGCCAAGCTTCCAAAAAATGTGAGATTTCTGAAATCTCAAGAAACATTTTTTCACCCAATCTTGATGATACTTCCACTTAATGATCAGTACACCAATCCCAATTGGCTCACCAAATTTCGTTTTTCTAGGTTAAACCATTCCTTTGCAGTAACCGTTTTCATGTTTAGGTTTCACTCTGTTTTCTCCTATATGGATACATGTAGTTGGAACTCTAAATCAAACACGGTGTGTGCTAGCTCTTTGAAACTTGGCACAATAATGTAGTTCCAAGTTGTATCGCTATGGTTTGTGTCCTATTAAAGTAGTCCCAATCAGAGACTTACGAGAATCACATTCATTGAAAGGTGTTGCCAAGCTTCCAAAAAACTGCGAGTTTCCTGAAATCTCAGCAAACATTTTTTCACCCAATCTTGATGATACTTGCATTTAGTGATCAGTACATGAATCCCACTTGGTACACCAAATTTCGTTCTTCTAGGTTAAACCGTTCCTTTGCAGTAACCGTTTTCATGTTTAGGTTTCACTCTGTTTTCTCCTATATGCCCGTACATGTAGTTGGAACTCTAAATCAAACCCGGGTGTGCTAGCTCTTTGAAACTTGGCACAATAATGTAGTTCCAAGTTGTATCGCTATGGTTTGTGTCCTATTGAAGTAGCCCCAAGCAGAGACTGACGAGAATCACTTTCATTGAAAGAGGTTGCCAAGCTTCCAAAAAACTACGAGTATCGTGAAATCTCAGCAAACATTTTTTCACCCAATCTTGATGATACTTGCAGGTAATGATCAGTACACCAATCCCACTTGGCTCACCAAATTTCGTTCTTCTAGGTTAAACCGTTCCTTTGCAGTAACCGTTTTCATGTTTAGGTTTCACTCTGTTTTCTCCTACACGGACACATGCAGTTGGAACTCTAAATCAAACACACTGTGTTCTACCTCTTTGAAACATGGCACAATAATGTAGTTCCAAGTTGTATCGCTATGGTTTGTGTCCTATTGAAGTCGCCCCAAGCAGAGACTGATGAGAATCACTTTCATTGAAAGAGGTTGAAAAGCTTCCAAAAACTACGAGTTTCCTGAAATCTCAGCAAACATTTTTTCACCCAATCTTGATGATACTTGCAGGTAATGATCATTACACCAATCGCACATGGCTCACCAAATTTCATTCTTCTAGGTTAAACCGTTCCTTTGCAGTAACCGTTTTCATGTTTAGGTTTCACTCTGTTTTCTCCTATATGGATACATGTAGTTGGAACTCTAAATCAAACACGGTTTGTGCTAGCTATTTGAAACTTGGCACAATAATGTAGTTCCAAGATATATCGCTATGGTTTGTGTCCTATTGAAGTAGCCCCAAGCAGAGACTGACGAGAATCACTTTCATTGAAAGGGGTTGCCAAGCTTCCAAAAAACTGCGAGTTTCCTGAAGTTTCAGCAAACATTTTATCTCCCAATCTTGATGATACTTGCATGTAGTGATCAGTCCATGAATCCCACTTGGCACACCAAATTTCGTTCTTCTAGGTTAATCCGTTCCTTTGTAGTAACCGTTTTCATGTTTAGATTTCACTCTATTTTCTCCTATATGGATACATGTAGTTGGAACTCTAAATCAAACAAGGTTTGTGCTAGCTCTTTAAAGCTTGGCACAATAATGTAGTTCCAAGTTCTATCGCTATGGTTTGTGTCCTATTGAAATACCCCAAAGCAGAGACTGACGAGAATCACTTTCATTGAAAGGGGTTGCCAAGCTTCCAAAAAACTATGAGTTTCCTGAAATCTCAGCAAACATTTTTTCACCCAATTTTGATGATTCTTCCTTTCAATGATCAGCCCACCAATCCTACTTTGCTCACCAAATTTCGTTCTTCTAGGTTAAACCGTTCCTTTGCAGTAACCATTTTCATGTTTAGGTTTCACTCTGTTTTCTCCTATATGGATACATGTAGTTGGAACACTAAATCAAACACTATTTGTGCTAGTTCTTTGAAACGTGGCGCAATAATGTAGTTTCAAGTTCTATCTCTCTGGTTTGTGTCCTATTGAAGTAGCCCCAAGCAGAGACTGACGAGAATCACTTTCATTGAAAGGGGTTGCCAAGCTTCCAAAAAACTGTCAGATTCCTGAAATCTCAGCAAACATTTTTCACCCAATCTTCATGATACTTCCATTTAATGATCAGCCCACCAATCCCACTTGGCTCACCAAATTTCGTTCTTCTAGGTTAAACCGTTCCTTTGCAGTAACCGTTTTCAAGTTTAGGTTTCACTCTGTTTTCGCCTATATGGATACATGTAGTTGGAACTCTAAATCAAACTCGGTTTGTGCTAGCTCTTTGAAACTTGGCACAATAATGTAGTTCCAAGTTCTATCGCTATGGTTTGTGTCCTACTGATGTAGCCCCAAGCAGAGACTGACGAGAATCACTTTCATTGAAAGGGGTTGACAAGCTTCCATAAAACTGCGAGTTTCCTGAAATCTCAGCAAACATTTTTCCACCCAATCTTGATGATACTTGCAGGTAATGATCAGTACACCAATCGCACTTGGCTCACCAAATTTCGTTCTTCTAGGTTAAACCGTTCCTTTGCAGTAACCGTTTTCATGTTTAGGTTTCACTCTGTTTTCTCCTGTATGGATACATGTAGTTGGAACTCTAAATCAAACACGGTTTGTGCTAGCTCTTTGAAACTTGGCAGAATAATGTAGTTTCAAGTTCTATCACTACGGTTTGTATCCTATTGAAGAAGCCCCAAGCAGACACTGACGAGAATCACTTTCATTGAAAGGGGTTGCAAAGCTTCCAAAAAATGTGAGATTTCTGAAATCTCAAGAAACATTTTTTCACCCAATATTGATGATACTACCACTTAATGATCAGTACACAATCCCAATTGGCTCACCAAATTTCCTTTTTCTAGGTTAAAGCATTCCTTTGCAGTAACCGTTTTCATGTTTAGGTTTCACTCTGTTTTCTCCAATATGGATACATGTAGGTGGAACTCTAAATCAAACACGGTGTGTGCTAGCTCTTTGAAACTTGGCACAATAATGTAGTTCCAAGTTGTATCGCTATGGTTTGTGTCCTATTAAAGTAGCCCCAATCAGAGACTTACGAGAATCACATTCATTGAAAGGGGTTGCCAAGCTTCCAAAAAACTGAGTTTCCTGAAATCTCAGCAAACATTTTTTCACCCATTTTTGATGTTACTTGCAGGAAATGATCAGTACACCAATCCCACTTGGCTCACCAAATTTCGTTCTTCTAGGTTAAACCGTTCCTTTGCAGTAACCGTTTTCATGTTTAGGTTTCACTGTGTTTTCTCCTACACGGATACATGCAGTTGGAACTCTAAATCAAACACGCTGTGTTCTACCTCTTTGAAACATGGCACAATAATGTAGTTCCAAGTTGTATCGCTATGGTTTGCGTCCTATTGAAGTCGCCCCAAGCAGAGACTGATGAGAATCACTTTCATTGAAAGAGGTTGCCAAGCTTCCAAAACACTACGAGTTTCCTGAAATCTCAGCAAACATTTTTTCACCCAATCTTGATGATACTTGCAGGTAATGATCATTACACCAATCGCACATGGGTCACCAAATTTCATTCTTCTAGGTTAAACCGTTCCTTTACAGTAACCGTTTTCATGTTTAGGTTTCACTGTGTTTTCTCCTATATGGATACATGTAGTTGGAACTCTAAATCAAACACGGTTTGTGCTACCTCTTTGAAACTTGGCACAATAATGTAGTTTCAAGTTCTATCGCTATGGTTTGTATCCTATTGAAGAAGCCCCAAGCAGAGACTGACGAGAATCACTTTCATTGAAAGGTGTTGCCAAGATTCCAAAAAACAGCAAGTTTCCCGAAATCTCAGCAAACATTTTTTCACCCAACCTTGATGATACTTCCATTTAATGATCAGCCCACCAATCCCACTTGGCTCACCAAATTTCGTTCTTCTAGCTTAAACCGTTCCTTTGCAGTAACCGTTTTCATGTTTAGGTTTCACTCTGTTTTCTCCTGTATGGATACATGTAGTTGGACCTCGAAGTCAAACACGGTTTGTGCTAGCTCTTTGAAACTTGGCACAATAATGTAGTTCAAAGTTCTATAGCTATTGCTTGTGTCCGATTGAAGAAGCCCCAAGCAGAGACTGACGAGAATCACTTTCATTGAAAGGGGTTGCCAAGATTCCAAAAAACTACGAGTTTCCGGAAATCTCAGCAAACATTTTTTCACCCAATCTTGTTGAAACTTCCATTTAATGATCAGCTCACCAATCCCAATTGGCTCACCAAATTTCGTTCTTCTAGGTTAAACCGTTCTTTTGCAGTAACCGTTTTCATATTTAGGTTTCACTCCGTTTTCTCCTATATGGATAAAAGTAGTTGGAACTCTAAATCAAACTCGGGTCGTGCAAGCTCTTTGAAACTTGGCACAATAATGTAGTTCCAAGTTCTATCGCTATGGTTTGTGTCCTACTGATGTAGCCCCAAGCAGAGACTGACGAGAATCACTTTCATTGAAAGGGGTTGCCAAGATTCCAAAAAAACTGCGAGTTTCCGGAAATCTCAGCAAACATATTTTCACCCAATCTTGATGATACTTCCATTTAATGATCAGCCCACCAATCCCACTTGGCTCACCAAATTTCGTTCTTCTAGCTTAAACCGTTCCTTTGCAGTAACCGTTTTCATGTTTAGGTTTCATTCTGTTTTCTCCTATATGGATACATGTAGTTGGAACTCGAAATCAAACACGGTTTGTGCTAGCTCTTTGAAACTTGGCACAATAATGTAGTTCCAAGTTCTATCGCTATGGTTTGTGTCCTATTTAAGAAGCCCCAAACAGAGACTGAGGAGTATCACTTTCATTGAAAGGGGTTGCCAAGCTTCCAAAAAGTAGGAATTTCTGGAAATCTCAGCAAACATTTTTTTACCCAATCTTGATGATACTTACATTTAATGATCAGCCCACCAATCCCACTTGGATCACCAAATTTCGTTCTTCTAGGTTAAACCGTTCCTTTGCAGTAACCGTTTTCATGTTTAGGTTTCACTCTGTTTTCGCCTATATGGATACATGTAGTTGGAACTCTAAATCAAACACGGTTT
Source organism: Urocitellus parryii (assembly GCF_045843805.1). Taxonomy (NCBI): domain Eukaryota; kingdom Metazoa; phylum Chordata; class Mammalia; order Rodentia; family Sciuridae; genus Urocitellus; species Urocitellus parryii. The sequence continues at coordinate 7,600 of NW_027553660.1, forward strand.
GTGCTAGCTCTTTGAAACTTGGCACAATAATGTAGTTCCAAGTTTTATCGCTATGGTTTGTGTCCTATTGAAGTAGCCCCAAGCAGAGACTGAGGAGAATCACTTTCATTGAAAGGGGTTGCCAAGCTTAAAAAAAACTGCGAGTTTCATGAAATCTCAGCAAACATTTTTTCACCCAATCTTGATGATACTTGCAGGTAATGATCATTACACCAATCGCACTTGGCTCACCAAATTTCGTTCTTCAAGGTTAAACCGTTCCTTTGCAGTAACCGTTTTCATGTTTAGGTTTCACTCTGTTTTCTCCTGTATGGATACATGTAGTTGGAACTCTAAATCAAACACGGTTTGTGCTAGCTCTTTGAAACTTGGCACAATAATGAAGTTCCAAGTTCTATCACTATGGTTTGTATCCTATTGAAGAAGCCCCAAGCAGACACTGACGAGAATCACTTTCAATGAAAGCTGTTGCCAAGCTTCCAAAAAACTGCGAGTTTCCTGAAATCTCAGCAAACATTTTTTCACCCAATCTTGATGATACTTCCATTTAATGATCAGTACACCAATCCCAATTGGCTCACCAAATTTCGTTTATCTAGGTTAAACCGTTCCTTTGCAGTAACCGTTTTCATGTTTAGGTTTCACTCTGTTTTCGCCTATATGGATACATGTAGTTGGAACTCTAAATCAAACACGGTTTGTGCTAGCTCTTTGAAACTTGGCACAATAATGTAGTTCCAAGTTCTATCGCTATGTTTGTGTCCTATTGAAGAAGCCCCAAGCAGAGACTGACGAGAATCACTTTCATTGAAAGGGGTTGCCAAGCTTCTAAAAAACTACGAGTTTCCTGAAATCTCAGCAAACATTTTTTCACCCAATCTTGATGATACTTGCAGGTAGTGATCAGTACATGAATCCCACTTGGCACACCAAATTTCGTTCTAGGTTAAACCGTTCCTTTGCAGTAACCGTTTTCATGTCAAGGTTTCACTCTGTTTTCTCCTATATGTATACATGTAGTTGGAACTCTAAATCAAACACCGTTTGTGTTAGCTCTTTGAAACGTGGCACAATAATGAAGTTCCAAGTTCTATCACTATGGTTTGTATCCTATTGAAGAAGCCCCAAGCAGACACTGACGAGAATCACTTTCAATGAAAGGGGTTGCCAAGCTTCCAAAAAACTGCGAGTTTCCTGAAATCTCAGCAAACATTTTTTCACCCAATCTTGATGATACTTCCATTTAATGATAAGTATACCAATCCCAATTGGCTCACCAAATTTCGTTTATCTAGGTTAAACCGTTCCTTTGCAGTAACCTTTTTCATGTTTAGGTTTCACTCTGTTTTCTCCTATATGGATACATGTAGTTGGAACTCTAAATCAAACACGGTGTGTGCTAGCTCTTTAAAACGTGGAACAATAATGTAGTTCCATGTTGTATCGCTATGGTTGTGTCCTATTGAAGTAGCCCCAAGCAGAGACTGACGAGAATCACTTTCATTGAAAGAGGTTGCCAAGCTTCCAAAAAACTGGGAGATTCCTGAAATCTCAGCAAACATTATTTCACCCAATCTTGATGATACTTGCAGGTAATGATCAGTACACCAATCCCACTTGGCTCACCAAATTTCGTTCTTCTAGGTTTAACCGTTCTTTTGCAGTAACCGTTTTCATGTTTAGGTTTCACTCTGTTTTCTCCTATATGGATACATGTAGTTGGATCTCTAAATCAAACACGGTTTGTGCTAGCTCTTTGAAACTTGGCAGAATAATGTAGTTTCCAGTTCTATCGCTATGTTTGTGTCCTATTGAAGAAGCCCCAAGCAGAGACTGACGAGAATCACTTTCATTGAAAGGGGTTGCCAGGTTTAAAAAAACTGGGAGATTCCTGAAATATCAGCAAACATTTTTTCTCCCAATCTTGATGATACTTCAATTTAATGAACAGTACACCAATCCAAGTTGGCTCACCAAATTTCGTTCTAGGTTAAACCGTTCCTTTGCAGTAACCGTTTTCATGTTTAGGTTTCACTCTGTTTTCTCCTATATGGATACATGTAGTTGGAACTCTAAATCAAACACCGTTTGTGTTAGCTCTTTGAAACGTGGCACAATAATGAAGTTCCAAGTTCTATCAGTATGGTTTGTATCCTATTGAAGAAGCCCCAAGCAGACACTGACGAGAATCACTTTCATTGAAAGGGGTTGCCAAGCTTCCAAAAAACTACGAGTTTCCTGAAATCTCAGCAAACCTTTTTTCACCCTATATTGATGATAATTCTATTTAATGATCAGCCCACCAATCCCACTTGGCACAGGAAATTTCGTTCTTCTAGGTTAAACCGTTCCTTTGCAGAAACCGTTTACATGTTTAGGTTTCACTCTGTTTTCTCCTATATGGATACATATAGTTGGAACTCTAAATCAAAAACGGTTTGTGCTAGCTCTTTGAAACTTGGCACAATAATGTAGTTCCAAGTTTTATCGCTATGGTTTGTGTCCTATTGAAGAAGCCCCAAGCAGAGACTGAGGAGAATCACTTTCATTGAAAGGGGTTGCCAAGCTTCCAAAAAGTAGGAATTTCTGGAAATCTCAGCAACCATTTTTCCACCCAATCTTGATGATACTTGCAGGTAATGATCATTACACCAATCGCAATTGGCTCACCAAATTTCGTTCTTCTAGGTTAAACCGTTCCTTTGCAGTAACCGTTTTCATGTTTAGGTTTCACTCTGTTTTCTCCTGTATGGATACATGTAGTTGGAACTCTAAATCAAACACGGTTTGTGCTAGCTCTTTGAAACTTGGCACAATAATGAAGTTCCAAGTTCTATCACTATGGTTTGTGTCCTATTGAAGAAGCCCCTAGCAGACACTGACGAGAATCACTTTCAATGAAAGGGGTTGCCAAGCTTCCAAAAAACTGCGAGTTTCCTGAAATCTCAGCAAACATTTTTTCACCCAATCTTGATGATGCTTCCATTTAATGATCAGTATACCAATCCCAATTGGCTCACCAAATTTCGTTTATCTAGGTTAAACCGTTCCTTTGCAGTAACCTTTTTCATGTTTAGGTTTCACTCTGTTTTCTCCTATATGGATACATGTAGTTGGAACTCTAAATCAAACACGGTGTGTGCTAGCTCTTTGAAACTTGGCACAATAATGTAGTTTCCAGTTCTATCGCTATGTTTGTGTCCTATTGAAGAAGCCCCAAGCAGAGACTGACGAGAATCACTTTCGTTGAGAGGGGTTGCCAAGCTTCCAAAAAACTGGGAGATTCATGAAATCTCAGCAAACATTTTTTCTCCCAATCTTGATGATACTTCAATTTAATGTCAGTACACCAATCCAAATTGGCTCACCAAATTTCGTTCTAGGTTAAACCGTTCCTTTGCAGTAACCGTTTTCATGTTTAGGTTTCACTCTGTTTTCTCCTATATGGATACATGTAGTTGGAACTCTAAATCAAACACCGTTTGTGTTAGCTCTTTGAAACGTGGCACAATAATGAAGTTCCAAGTTCTATCACTATGGTTTGTATCCTATTGAAGAAGCCCCAAGCAGACACTGACGAGAATCACTTTCAATGAAAGGGGTTGCCAAGCTTCCAAAAACTGCGAGTTTCCTGAAATCTCAGCAAACATTTTTTCACCCAATCTTGATGATACTTCCATTTAATGATCAGTACACCAATCCCAATTGGCTCACCAAATTTCGTTTATCTAGGTTAAACCGTTCCTTTGAAGTTACCTTTTTCATGTTTAGGTTTCACTCTGTTTTCTCCTATATGGATACATGTAGTTGGAACTCTAAATCAAACACGGTGTGTGCTAGCTCTTTAAAACGTGGAACAATAATGTAGTTCCATGTTGTATCGCTATGGTTGTGTCCTATTGAAGTAGCCCCAAGCAGAGACTGACGAGAATCACTTTCATTGAAAGAGGTTGCCAAGCTTCCAAAAAACTACGAGTTTCCTGAAATCTCAGCAAACATTTTTTCACCCAATCTTGATGATACTTGCAGGTAATGATCAGTACACCAATCCCACTTGGCTCACCAAATTTCGTTCTTCTAGGTTTAACCGTTCTTTTGCAGTTACCGTTTTCATGTTTAGGTTTCACTCTGTTTTCTCCTATATGGATACATGTAGTTGGAACTCTAAATCAAACACGGTTTGTGCTAGCTCTTTGAAACTTGGCACAATAATGTAGTTTCCAGTTCTATCGCTATGTTTGTGTCCTATTGAAGAAGCCCCAAGCAGAGACTGACGAGAATCACTTTCATTGAAAGGGGTTGCCAAGCTTCCAAAAAACTGGGAGATTCCTGAAATCTCAGCAAACATTTTTTCTCCCAATCTTGATGATACTTCAATTTAATGATCAGTACACCAATCCAAATTGGCTCACCAAATTTCGTTCTAGGTTAAACCGTTCCTTTGCAGTAACCGTTTTCATGTTTAGGTTTCACTCTGTTTTCTCCTATATGGATACATGTAGTTGGAACTCTAAATCAAACACCGTTTGTGTTAGCTCTTTGAAACGTGGCACAATAATGAAGTTCCAAGTTCTATCACTATGGTTTGTATCCTATTGAAGAAGCCCCAAGCAGACACTGACGAGAATCACTTTCAATGAAAGGGGTTGCCAAGCTTCCAAAAAACTGCGAGTTTCCTGAAATCTCAGCAAACATTTTTTCACCCAATCTTGATGATACTTCCATTTAATGATCAGTATACCAATCCCAATTGGCTCACCAAATTTCGTTTATCTAGGTTAAACCGTTACTTTGCAGTAACCTTTTAACCTTTTTCATGTTTAGGTTTCACTCTGTTTTCTCCTATATGGATACGTGTAGTTGGAACTCTAAATCAAACACGGTGTGTGCTAGCTCTTTAAAACTTGGAACAATAATGTAGTTCAGTGTTGTATCGCTATGGTTGTGTCCTATTGAAGTAGCCCCAAGCAGAGACTGACGAGAATCACTTTCATTGAAAGAGGTTGCCAAGCTTCCAAAAAACTACGAGTTTCCTGAAATCTCAGCAAACATTTTTTCACCCAATCTTGATGATACCTGCAGGTAATGATCAGTACACCAATCCCACTTGGCTCACCAAATTTCGTTCTTCTAGGTTTAACCGTTCTTTTGCAGTAAACGTTTACATGGTTAGGTTTCACTCTGTTTTCTCCTATATGGATACATGTAGTTGGAACTCTAAATCAAACACGGTTTGTGCTAGCTCTTTGAAACTTGGCACAATAATGTAGTTTCCAGTTCAATCGCTATGTTTGTGTCCTATTGAAGAAGCCCCAAGCAGAGACTGACGAGAATCACTTTCATTGAAAGGGGTTGCCAAGCTTCCAAAAAACTGGGAGATTCCTGAAATCTCAGCAAACATTTTTTCTCCCAATCTTGATGATACTTCAATTTAATGATCAGTACACCAATCCAAATTGGCTCACCAAATTTCGTTCTAGGTTAAACCGTTCCTTTGCAATAACCGTTTTCATGTGTAGTTTTCACTCTGTTTTCTCCTATATGGATACATGTAGTTGGAACTCTAAATCAAACACCATTTGTGTTAGCTCTTTGAAACTTGGCACAATAATGTAGTTCCAAATTATATCGCTATGGTTTGTGTCCCATTGAAGTAGCCCCAAGCAGAGACTGACGAGAATCACTTTCATTGAAAGGGGTTGCCAAGCTTCCAAAAAACTACGAGTTTCCTGAAATCTCAGCAAACCTTTTTTCACCCTATATTGATGATAATTCTATTTAGTGATCAGCCCACCAATCCCACTTGGCACAGGAAATTTCGTTCTTCTAGGTTAAACCGTTCCTTTGCAGAAACTGTTTTCATGTTTAGGTTTCACTCTGTTTTCTCCTATATGGATACATGTAGTTGGAACTCTTAATCAAACACGGTTTGTGCTAGCTCTTTGAAACTTGGCACAATAATGTAGTTCCAAGATCTATCACTATGGTTTGTGTCCTATTGAAGTAGCCCCAAGCAGAGACTGACGAGAATCACTTTCATTGAAAGGGGTTGCCAAGCTTCCAAAAAACTACGAGTTTCCTGAAATCTCAGCAAACATTTTTTCACCCAATCTTGATGATAGTTCCATTTAATGATCAGTACACCAATCCAACTTGGCACACCAAATTTTGTTCTTCTAGGTTAAACCGTTCGTTTGCAGAAACCGTTTTCATGTTTAGGTTTCACTCTGTTTTCTCCTATATGGATACATGCAGTTGGAACTCTAAATCAAACACGGTTTGTGCTAGCTCTTTGAAACTTGGCACACTAATGTAGTTCCAAGTTCTAACGCTCCGGTTTGTGTCCTATTGAAGAAGCCCCAAGCAGAGACTGACGAGAATCACTTTCATTGAAAGGGGTTGCCAAGCTTCCAAAAAACTACGAGTTTCCGGAAATCTCAGCAAACATTTTTTCACCCAAACTTGATGATACTTGCAGGTAGTGATCAGTACATGAATCCCACTTGGCACACCAAATTTCGTTCTTCTAGGTTAAATCGTTCCTTTGTAGTAACTGTTTTCACGTTTACGTTTCACTCTGTTTTCTCCGATATGGATACATGTAGTTGGAACTCTAAATCAAAAACGGTTTGTGCTAGCTCTTTAAAGCTTGGCACAATAATGTAGTTCCAAGTTTTATCGCTATGGTTTGTGTCCTATTGAAGAAGCCCCAAGCAGAGACTGAGGAGAATCACTTTCATTGAAAGGGGTTGCCAAGCTTCCAAAAAGTAGGAATTTCTGGAAATCTCAGCAAACATTTTTTCACCCAACCTTGATGATACTTCCATTTAATGATCAGCCCACCAATCCCACTTGGATCACCAAATTTCGTTCTTCTAGGTTAAACCGTTCCTTTGCAGTAACCGTTTTCATGTTTAGGTTTCACTCTGTTTTCTCCTATATGGATACATGTAGTTGGAACTCGAAATCAAACACGGTTTGTGCTAGCTCATTGAAACTTGGCACAATAATGTAGTTCCAAATTCTATCGCTATGGTTTGTGTCCTATTGAAGTAGCCCCAAGCAGAGACTGAGAAGAATCACTGTCATTGAAAGGGGTTGCCAAGATTCCAAAAAAACTATGAGTTTCCTGAAATCTCAGCAAACATTTTTTCACCCAATCTTGATGATACATGCAGGTAATGATCAGTACACCAATCCCACATGGCACACCAAATTTCGTTCTTCTAGTTTAAACCGTTCCTTTGCAGAAACCATTTTCATGTTTAGGTTTCACTCTGTTTTCTCCTATATGGATACATGTAGTTGGAACTCTAAATCAAACACCGTTTGTGTTAGCTCTTTGAAACGTGGCACAAGAATGTAATTCCAAATTATATCGCTATGGTTTGTGTCCTATTGAAGTAGCCCCAAGCAGAGACTGACGAGAATCACTTTCATTGAAAGGGGTTGCCAAGCTTCCAAAAAACTACGAGTTTCCTGAAATCTCAGCAAACCGTTTTTCACCCTATATTGATAATAATTCCATTTAATGATCAGCCCACCAATCCCACTTGGCTCACGAAATTTCGTTCTTCTAGGTTAAACCGTTCCTTTGCAGTAACCGTTTTCATGTTTAGGTTTCACTCTGTTTTCTACTGTATGGATACATGTAGTTAGAACTCTAAATCAAACACGGTTTGTGCTAGCTCTTTGAAACATGGCACAATGATGTAGTTCCAAGTTCTATCGCTATGGTTTGTGTCCTATATAAGTAACCCCAAGTAGAGGCTGACGAGAATCACTTTCATTGAAAGAGGTTGAAAAGCTTCCAAAAAACTACGAGTTTCCTGAAATCTCAGCAAACATTTTTTCACCCAATCTTGATGATACTTGCAGGTAATGATCATTACACCAATCGCACTTGGCTCACCAAATTTCGTTCTTCTAGGTTAAACCGTTCCTTTGCAGTAACCGTTTTCATGTATAGGTTTCACTCTGTTTTCTCCTGTATGGATACGTGTAGTTGGAACTCTAAATCAAACACGGTTTTTGCTAGCTCTTTGAAACTTGGCACAATAATGTAGATTCCAGTTCTATCGCTATGTTTGTGTCCTATTGAAGAAGCCCCAAGCAGAGACTGACGAGAATCACTTTCATTGAAAGGGGTTTCCAAGCTTCCAAAAAACTGGGAGATTCCTGTAATCTCAGCAAACATTTTTTCTCCCAATCTTGATGATACTTCAATTTAATTATCAGTACACCAATCCAAATTGGCTCACCAAATTTCGTTCTAGGTTAAACCGTTCCTTTGCAGTAACCGTTTTCATGTTTAGGTTTCACTCTGTTTTCTCCTATATGGATACATGTAGTTGGAACTCTAAATCAAACATGTTTGTGTTAGCTCTTTGCAACTTGGCACAATAATGTAGTTCCAAATTATATCGCTATGGTTTGTGTCCTATTGAAGTAGCCCCAAGCAGAGACTGACGAGAATCACTTTCATTGAAAGGGTTTGCCAAGCTTCCAAAAAACTACGAGTTTCCTGAAATCTCAGCAAACCTTTTTTCACCCTATATCGATGATAATTCCATTTAATGATCAGCCCACCAATCCCACTTGGCTCACGAAATTTCGTTCTTCTAGGTTAAACCGTTCCTTTGCCGTAACCGTTTTCATGTTTAGGTTTCACTCTGTTTTCTACTGTATGGATACATGTAGTTAGAACTCTAAATCAAACACAGTTTGCGCTAGGTCTTTGAAACTTGGCACAATAATGTCGTTCCAAGTTCTATCGCTATGGTTTGTGTAGTATTGAAGTAGCCCCAAGCAGAGACTGACGAGAATCAATTTCATTGAAAGGGGATGCCAAGCTTCCAAAAATCTACGAGTTTACGGAAATCTCAGCAAACATTTTTCACCCAATCTTGATGATACTTCCATTTAATGATCAGGACACCAATCTCACTTGGCTCAACAAATTTCGTTCTTCTAGGTTAAACCATTCCTTTGCAGTAACCGTTTTCATGTTTAGGTTTCACTCTGTTTTCTCCTATATGGATACATGTAGTTGGAACTCTAAATCAAACACGGTTTGTGCTAGCTCTTTGAAACTTGGCACAATAATGTAGTTCCAAGTTCTATCGCTATGGTTTGTGTCCTATTGAAGTAGCCCCAAGCAGAGACTGACGAGAATCACTTTCATTGAAAGGGGTTGCCAAGCATTCAAAAAACTACGAGTTTCCTGAAATCTCACCAAACATTTTTTCACACAATCTTGATGATTCTTGCAGGTAGTTATCAATACATGAATCCCACTTGGCACACCAAATTTCGTTCTTCTAGGTTAAACCATTCCTTTGTAGTAACTGTTTTCACGTTTACGATTCACTCTGTTTTCTCCTATATGGATACATGTAGTTGGAACTCTAAATCAAACACGGTTTGTGCTAGCTCCTTGAAACTTGGCACAATAATGTAGTTCCAAGTTCTAACGCTATGGTTTGTGTCCTATTGAAGAAGCCCCAAGCAGATACTGACGAGAATCACTTTCATTGAAAGGGGTTGCCAAGCCTCAAAAAAACTACGAGTTTCCTGAAATCTCAGCAAACATTTTTTCACCCAATCTTGATGATACTTCCATTTAATGATCAGCCCACCAATCCCACTTGGCTCACCAAATTTCGTTCTTCTAGCTTAAACCGTTCCTTTGAAATAACCGTTTTCATCTTTAGGTTTCACTCTGTTTTCTCCTTATATGGATACATGTAGTTGGAACTCTAAATCAAACACGGTTTGTGCTAGCTCTTTGAAACTTGGCACACTAATGTAGTTCCAAGTTCTAACGCTCCGGTTTGTGTCCTATTGCAGAAGCCCCAAGCAGAGACTGACGAGAATCACTTTCATTGAAAGGGGTTGCCAAGCTTCCAAAAAACTACGAGTTTCCGGAAATCTCAGCAAACATTTTTTCACCCAAACTTGATGATACTTGCAGGTAGTGATCAGTACATGAATCCCACTTGGCACACCAAATTTCGTTCTTCTAGGTTAAATCGTTCCTTTGTAGTAACTGTTTTCACGTTTACGTTTCACTCTGTTTTCTCCGATATGGATACATGTAGTTGGAACTCTAAATCAAAAACGGTTTGTGCTAGCTCTTTAAAGCTTGGCACAATAATGTAGTTCCAAGTTTTATCGCTATGGTTTGTGTCCTATTGAAGAAGCCCCAAGCAGAGACTGAGTTGAATCACTTTCATTGAAAGGGGTTGCCAAGCTTCCAAAAAGTAGGAATTTCTGGAAATCTCAGCAAACATTTTTTCACCCAACCTTGATGATACTTCCATTTAATGATCAGCCCACCAATCCCACTTGGATCACCAAATTTCGTTCTTCTAGGTTAAACCGTTCCTTTGCAGTAACCGTTTTCATGTTTAGGTTTCACTCTGTTTTCTCCTATATGGATACATGTAGTTGGAACTCGAAATCAAACACGGTTTGTGCTAGCTCATTGAAACTTGGCACAATAATGTAGTTCCAAATTCTATCGCTATGGTTTGTGTCCTATTGAAGTAGCCCCAAGCAGAGACTGAGAAGAATCACTGTCATTGAAAGGGGTTGCCAAGATTCCAAAAAAACTATGAGTTTTCTGAAATCTCAGCAAACATTTTTTCACCCAATCTTGATGATACATGCAGGTAATGATCAGTACACCAATCCCACATGGCACACCAAATTTCGTTCTTCTAGTTTAAACCGTTCCTTTGCAGAAACCATTTTCATGTTTAGGTTTCACTCTGTTTTCTCCTATATGGATACATGTAGTTATAACTCTAAATCAAACACCGTTTGTGTTAGCTCTTTGAAACGTGGCACAAGAATGTAATTCCAAATTATATCGCTATGGTTTGTGTCCTATTGAAGTAGCCCCAAGCAGAGACTGACGAGAATCACTTTCATTGAAAGGGGTTGCCAAGCTTCCAAAAAACTACGAGTTTCCTGAAATCTCAGCAAACCGTTTTTCACCCTATATTGATAATAATTCCATTTAATGATCAGCCCACCAATCCCACTTGGCTCACGAAATTTCGTTCTTCTAGGTTAAACCGTTCCTTTGCAGTAACCGTTTTCATGTTTAGGTTTCACTCTGTTTTCTACTGTATGGATACATGTAGTTAGAACTCTAAATCAAACACGGTTTGTGCTAGCTCTTTGAAACATGGCACAATGATGTAGTTCCAAGTTCTATCGCTATGGTTTGTGTCCTATATAAGTAACCCCAAGTAGAGGCTGACGAGAATCACTTTCATTGAAAGAGGTTGAAAAGCTTCCAAAAAACTACGAGTTTCCTGAAATCTCAGCAAACATTTTTTCACCCAATCTTGATGATACTTGCAGGTAATGATCATTACACCAATCGCACTTGGCTCACCAAATTTCGTTCTTCTAGGTTAAACCGTTCCTTTGCAGTAACCGTTTTCATGTATAGGTTTCACTCTGTTTTCTCCTGTATGGATACGTGTAGTTGGAACTCTAAATCAAACACGGTTTTTGCTAGCTCTTTGAAACTTGGCACAATAATGTAGATTCCAGTTCTATCGCTATGTTTGTGTCCTATTGAAGAAGCCCCAAGCAGAGACTGACGAGAATCACTTTCATTGAAAGGGGTTTCCAAGCTTCCAAAAAACTGGGAGATTCCTGTAATCTCAGCAAACATTTTTTCTCCCAATCTTGATGATACTTCAATTTAATTATCAGTACACCAATCCAAATTGGCTCACCAAATTTCGTTCTAGGTTAAACCGTTCCTTTGCAGTAACCGTTTTCATGTTTAGGTTTCACTCTGTTTTCTCCTATATGGATACATGTAGTTGGAACTCTAAATCAAACATGTTTGTGTTAGCTCTTTGCAACTTGGCACAATAATGTAGTTCCAAATTATATCGCTATGGTTTGTGTCCTATTGAAGTAGCCCCAAGCAGAGACTGACGAGAATCACTTTCATTGAAAGGGTTTGCCAAGCTTCCAAAAAACTACGAGTTTCCTGAAATCTCAGCAAACCTTTTTTCACCCTATATCGATGATAATTCCATTTAATGATCAGCCCACCAATCCCACTTGGCTCACGAAATTTCGTTCTTCTAGGTTAAACCGTTCCTTTGCCGTAACCGTTTTCATGTTTAGGTTTCACTCTGTTTTCTACTGTATGGATACATGTAGTTAGAACTCTAAATCAAACACGGTTTGCGCTAGGTCTTTGAAACTTGGCACAATAATGTAGTTCCAAGTTCTATCGCTATGGTTTGTGTAGTATTGAAGTAGCCCCAAGCAGAGACTGACGAGAATCAATTTCATTGAAAGGGGTTGCCAAGCTTCCAAAAATCTACGAGTTTCCTGAAATCTCACCAAACATTTTTTCACACAATCTTGATGATTCTTGCAGGTAGTTATCAATACATGAATCCCACTTGGCACACCAAAATTTCGTTCTTCTAGGTTAAACCATTCCTTTGTAGTAACTGTTTTCACGTTTACGATTCACTCTGTTTTCTCCTATATGGATACATGTAGTTGGAACTCTAAATCAAACACGGTTTGTGCTAGCTCCTTGAAACTTGGCACAATAATGTAGTTCCAAGTTCTAACGCTATGGTTTGTGTCCTATTGAAGAAGCCCCAAGCAGATACTGACGAGAATCACTTTCATTGAAAGGGGTTGCCAAGCCTCAAAAAAACTACGAGTTTCTTGAAATCTCAGCAAACATTTTTTCACCCAATCTTGATGATACTTCCATTTAATGATCAGCCCACCAATCCCACTTGGCTCACCAAATTTCCTTCTTCTAGCTTAAACCGTTCCTTTGAAATAACCGTTTTCATCTTTAGGTTTCACTCTGTTTTCTCCTTATATGGATACATGTAGTTGGAACTCTAAATCAAACACGGTTTGTGCTAGCTCTTTGAAACTTGGCACAATAATTTAGTTCCTAGATCTATTGCTATGGTTTGTGTCCTATTGAAGTAACCCCAAGCAGAGACTGACTAGAATCACTTTCATTGAAAGGGGTTGCCAAGCTTCTAAAAAACTATGAGTTTCCTGAAATCTCAGCAAACATTTTTTCACCCAATCTTGATGATACTTCCATTTAATGATCAGGACACCCATCTCACTTGGCTCAACAAATTTCGTTCTTCTAGGTTAAGCCGTTCCTTTGAAATAACCATTTTCACGTTTAGGTTTCACTCTGTTTTCTCCTTATATGGATACATGTAGTTGGAACTCTAAATCAAACACGGTTTGTGCTAGCTCTTTGAAACTTGGCACAATAATGTAGTTCCAAGTTCTATCGCTATGGTTTGTGTCCTATTGAAGTAGCTCCAAGCAGAGACTGACGAGAATCACTTTCATTGAAAGGGGTTGCCAAGCTTCCAAAAAACTACGAGTTTCATGAAATCTCAGCAAACATTTTTTCACCCAATCTTGATGATAGTTCCATTTAATGATCAGTACACCAATCCCACTTGGCACACCAAATTTTGTTCTTCTAGTTTAAACCGTTCCTTTGCAGAAACCGTTTTCATGTTTAGGTTTCACTCTGTTTTCTCCTATATGGATACATGTATTTGGAACTCTAAATCAAACACGGTTTGTGCTAGCTCTTTGAATCTTGGCACACTAATATAGTTCCAATTTCTAACGCTCCGGTTTGTGTCCTATTGAAGAAGCCCCAAGCAGAGACTGACGAGAATCACTTTCATTGAAAGGGGTTGCCAAGCTTCCAAAAAACTACGAGTTTCCTGAAATCTCAGCAAACATTTTTTCACCCAATCTTGATGATACTTGCAGGTAGTGATCAGTACATGAATCCCACTTGGCACTCCAAATTTCGTTCTTCTAGGTTAAACCGTTCCTTTGTAGTAACTGTTTTCACGTTTACGTTTCATTCTGTTTTCTCCTATATGGATACATGTAGTTGGAACTCTAAATCTAAAACGGTTTGTGCTAGCTCTTTAAAGCTTGGCACAATAATGTAGTTCCAAGTTTTATCGCTATGGTTTTTGTCCTATTGAAGAAGCCTCAAGCAGAGACTGAGGAGAATCACTTTCATTGAAAGGGGTTGCCAAGCTTCCAAAATGTAGGAATTTCCGGAAATCTCAGCAAATTTTTTTTCACCCAATCTTGATGATACTTCCATTTAATGATCAGCCCACCAATCCCACTTGGATCACCAAATTTCGTTCTTCTAGGTTAAACCGTTCCTTTGCAGTAACCGTTTTCATGTTTAGGTTTCACTCTGTTTTCGCCTATATGGATACATGTAGTTGGAACTCTAAACCAAACACGGTTTGTGCTAGCTCTTTGAAACTTGGCACAATAATGTAGTTCCAAGTTTTATCGCTATGGTTTGTGTCTTATTGAAGTAGCCCCAAGCAGAGACTGACGAGAATCACTTTCATTGAAAGAGGTGGCCAAGCTTCCAAAAAACTACGAGTTTCCTGAAATCTCAGCAAACATTTTTTCACCCACTCTTGATGATACTTGCAGGTAATGATCAGTACACCAATCCCACTTGGATCACCAAATTTCGTTCTTCTAGGTTTAACCGTTCTTTTGCAGTAACCGTTTTCATGTTTAGGTTTCACTCTGTTTTCTCCTATATGGATACATGTAGTTGGAACTCTAAATCAAACACGGTTTTTGCTAGCTCTTTGAAACTTGGCACAATAATGTAGATTCCAGTTCTATCGCTATGTTTGTGTCCTATTGAAGAAGCCCCAAGCAGAGACTGACGAGAATCACTTTCATTGAAAGGGGTTGCCAAGCTTCCAAAAAACTGGGAGATTCCTGAAATCTCAGCAAACATTTTTTCTCCCAATCTTGATGATACTTCAATTTAATTATCAGTACACCAATCCAAATTGGCTCACCAAATTTCGTTCTAGGTTAAACCGTTCCTTTGCAGTAACCGTTTTCATGTTTAGGTTTCACTCTGTTTTCTCCTATATGGATACATGTAGTTGGAACTCTAAATCAAACATGTTTGTGTTAGCTCTTTGCAACTTGGCACAATAATGTAGTTCCAAATTATATCGCTATGGTTTGTGTCCTATTGAAGTAGCCCCAAGCAGAGACTGACGAGAATCACTTTCATTGAAAGGGGTTGCCAAGCTTCCAAAAAACTACGAGTTTCCTGAAATCTCAGCAAACCTTTTTTCACCCTATATCGATGATAATTCCATTTAATGATCAGCCCACCAATCCAACTTGGCTCACGAAATTTCGTTCTTCTTGGTTAAACTGTTCCTTTGCCGTAACCGTTTTCATGTTTAGGTTTCACTCTGTTTTCTACTATATGGATACATGTAGTTGGAACTCTAAATCAAACACGGTTTGTGCTAGCTCTTTGAAACTTGGCACAATAATGTAGTTCAAAGTTCTATCGCTATGGTTTGTGTCCCATTGAAGAAGCCCCAAGCAGAGACTGACGAGAATAACTTTCATTGAAAGAGGTTGCCAAGCTTCCAAAAACTACGAGTTGCCTGAAATCTCAGCAAACATTTTTTCACCCAATCTTGATGATACTTCCATTTAATGATCAGCCCACAATTCCACTTGGCTCACCAAATTTCATTTTTCTAGGTTAAACCGTTCCTTTGCAGAAACCGTTTTCATGTTTACGTTTCACTCTGTTTTCGCCTATATGGATACATGTAGTTGGAACTCTAAATCAAACACGGTTTGTGCTAGCTCTTTGAAACTTGGCACAATAATGTAGTTCCAAGTTCTATCGCTATGTTTGTGTCCTATTGAAGAAGCCCCAAGCAGAGACTGACGAGAATCACTTTCATTGAAAGGGGTTGCCAAGCTTCTAAAAAACTACGAGTTTCCTGAAATCTCAGCAAACATTTTTTCACCCAATCTTGATGATACTTGCAGGTAGTGATCAGTACATGAATCCCACTTGGCACACCAAATTTCGTTCTAGGTTAAACCGTTCCTTTGCAGTAACCGTTTTCATGTCAAGGTTTCACTCTGTTTTCTCCTATATGTATACATGTAGTTGGAACTCTAAATCAAACACCGTTTGTGTTAGCTCTTTGAAACGTGGCACAATAATGAAGTTCCAAGTTCTATCACTATGGTTTGTATCCTATTGAAGAAGCCCCAAGCAGACACTGACGAGAATCACTTTCAATGAAAGGGGTTGCCAAGCTTCCAAAAAACTGCGAGTTTCCTGAAATCTCAGCAAACATTTTTTCACCCAATCTTGATGATACTTCCATTTAATGATAAGTATACCAATCCCAATTGGCTCACCAAATTTCGTTTATCTAGGTTAAACCGTTCCTTTGCAGTAACCTTTTTCATGTTTAGGTTTCACTCTGTTTTCTCCTATATGGATACATGTAGTTGGAACTCTAAATCAAACACGGTGTGTGCTAGCTCTTTAAAACGTGGAACAATAATGTAGTTCCATGTTGTATCGCTATGGTTGTGTCCTATTGAAGTAGCCCCAAGCAGAGACTGACGAGAATCACTTTCATTGAAAGAGGTTGCCAAGCTTCCAAAAAACTGGGAGATTCCTGAAATCTCAGCAAACATTATTTCACCCAATCTTGATGATACTTGCAGGTAATGATCAGTACACCAATCCCACTTGGCTCACCAAATTTCGTTCTTCTAGGTTTAACCGTTCTTTTGCAGTAACCGTTTTCATGTTTAGGTTTCACTCTGTTTTCTCCTATATGGATACATGTAGTTGGATCTCTAAATCAAACACGGTTTGTGCTAGCTCTTTGAAACTTGGCAGAATAATGTAGTTTCCAGTTCTATCGCTATGTTTGTGTCCTATTGAAGAAGCCCCAAGCAGAGACTGACGAGAATCACTTTCATTGAAAGGGGTTGCCAGGTTTAAAAAAACTGGGAGATTCCTGAAATATCAGCAAACATTTTTTCTCCCAATCTTGATGATACTTCAATTTAATGAACAGTACACCAATCCAAGTTGGCTCACCAAATTTCGTTCTAGGTTAAACCGTTCCTTTGCAGTAACCGTTTTCATGTTTAGGTTTCACTCTGTTTTCTCCTATATGGATACATGTAGTTGGAACTCTAAATCAAACACCGTTTGTGTTAGCTCTTTGAAACGTGGCACAATAATGAAGTTCCAAGTTCTATCAGTATGGTTTGTATCCTATTGAAGAAGCCCCAAGCAGACACTGACGAGAATCACTTTCATTGAAAGGGGTTGCCAAGCTTCCAAAAAACTACGAGTTTCCTGAAATCTCAGCAAACCTTTTTTCACCCTATATTGATGATAATTCTATTTAATGATCAGCCCACCAATCCCACTTGGCACAGGAAATTTCGTTCTTCTAGGTTAAACCGTTCCTTTGCAGAAACCGTTTACATGTTTAGGTTTCACTCTGTTTTCTCCTATATGGATACATATAGTTGGAACTCTAAATCAAAAACGGTTTGTGCTAGCTCTTTGAAACTTGGCACAATAATGTAGTTCCAAGTTTTATCGCTATGGTTTGTGTCCTATTGAAGAAGCCCCAAGCAGAGACTGAGGAGAATCACTTTCATTGAAAGGGGTTGCCAAGCTTCCAAAAAGTAGGAATTTCTGGAAATCTCAGCAACCATTTTTCCACCCAATCTTGATGATACTTGCAGGTAATGATCATTACACCAATCGCAATTGGCTCACCAAATTTCGTTCTTCTAGGTTAAACCGTTCCTTTGCAGTAACCGTTTTCATGTTTAGGTTTCACTCTGTTTTCTCCTGTATGGATACATGTAGTTGGAACTCTAAATCAAACACGGTTTGTGCTAGCTCTTTGAAACTTGGCACAATAATGAAGTTCCAAGTTCTATCACTATGGTTTGTGTCCTATTGAAGAAGCCCCTAGCAGACACTGACGAGAATCACTTTCAATGAAAGGGGTTGCCAAGCTTCCAAAAAACTGCGAGTTTCCTGAAATCTCAGCAAACATTTTTTCACCCAATCTTGATGATGCTTCCATTTAATGATCAGTATACCAATCCCAATTGGCTCACCAAATTTCGTTTATCTAGGTTAAACCGTTCCTTTGCAGTAACCTTTTTCATGTTTAGGTTTCACTCTGTTTTCTCCTATATGGATACATGTAGTTGGAACTCTAAATCAAACACGGTGTGTGCTAGCTCTTTGAAACTTGGCACAATAATGTAGTTTCCAGTTCTATCGCTATGTTTGTGTCCTATTGAAGAAGCCCCAAGCAGAGACTGACGAGAATCACTTTCGTTGAGAGGGGTTGCCAAGCTTCCAAAAAACTGGGAGATTCATGAAATCTCAGCAAACATTTTTTCTCCCAATCTTGATGATACTTCAATTTAATGTCAGTACACCAATCCAAATTGGCTCACCAAATTTCGTTCTAGGTTAAACCGTTCCTTTGCAGTAACCGTTTTCATGTTTAGGTTTCACTCTGTTTTCTCCTATATGGATACATGTAGTTGGAACTCTAAATCAAACACCGTTTGTGTTAGCTCTTTGAAACGTGGCACAATAATGAAGTTCCAAGTTCTATCACTATGGTTTGTATCCTATTGAAGAAGCCCCAAGCAGACACTGACGAGAATCACTTTCAATGAAAGGGGTTGCCAAGCTTCCAAAAACTGCGAGTTTCCTGAAATCTCAGCAAACATTTTTTCACCCAATCTTGATGATACTTCCATTTAATGATCAGTACACCAATCCCAATTGGCTCACCAAATTTCGTTTATCTAGGTTAAACCGTTCCTTTGAAGTTACCTTTTTCATGTTTAGGTTTCACTCTGTTTTCTCCTATATGGATACATGTAGTTGGAACTCTAAATCAAACACGGTGTGTGCTAGCTCTTTAAAACGTGGAACAATAATGTAGTTCCATGTTGTATCGCTATGGTTGTGTCCTATTGAAGTAGCCCCAAGCAGAGACTGACGAGAATCACTTTCATTGAAAGAGGTTGCCAAGCTTCCAAAAAACTACGAGTTTCCTGAAATCTCAGCAAACATTTTTTCACCCAATCTTGATGATACTTGCAGGTAATGATCAGTACACCAATCCCACTTGGCTCACCAAATTTCGTTCTTCTAGGTTTAACCGTTCTTTTGCAGTTACCGTTTTCATGTTTAGGTTTCACTCTGTTTTCTCCTATATGGATACATGTAGTTGGAACTCTAAATCAAACACGGTTTGTGCTAGCTCTTTGAAACTTGGCACAATAATGTAGTTTCCAGTTCTATCGCTATGTTTGTGTCCTATTGAAGAAGCCCCAAGCAGAGACTGACGAGAATCACTTTCATTGAAAGGGGTTGCCAAGCTTCCAAAAAACTGGGAGATTCCTGAAATCTCAGCAAACATTTTTTCTCCCAATCTTGATGATACTTCAATTTAATGATCAGTACACCAATCCAAATTGGCTCACCAAATTTCGTTCTAGGTTAAACCGTTCCTTTGCAGTAACCGTTTTCATGTTTAGGTTTCACTCTGTTTTCTCCTATATGGATACATGTAGTTGGAACTCTAAATCAAACACCGTTTGTGTTAGCTCTTTGAAACGTGGCACAATAATGAAGTTCCAAGTTCTATCACTATGGTTTGTATCCTATTGAAGAAGCCCCAAGCAGACACTGACGAGAATCACTTTCAATGAAAGGGGTTGCCAAGCTTCCAAAAAACTGCGAGTTTCCTGAAATCTCAGCAAACATTTTTTCACCCAATCTTGATGATACTTCCATTTAATGATCAGTATACCAATCCCAATTGGCTCACCAAATTTCGTTTATCTAGGTTAAACCGTTACTTTGCAGTAACCTTTTAACCTTTTTCATGTTTAGGTTTCACTCTGTTTTCTCCTATATGGATACGTGTAGTTGGAACTCTAAATCAAACACGGTGTGTGCTAGCTCTTTAAAACTTGGAACAATAATGTAGTTCAGTGTTGTATCGCTATGGTTGTGTCCTATTGAAGTAGCCCCAAGCAGAGACTGACGAGAATCACTTTCATTGAAAGAGGTTGCCAAGCTTCCAAAAAACTACGAGTTTCCTGAAATCTCAGCAAACATTTTTTCACCCAATCTTGATGATACCTGCAGGTAATGATCAGTACACCAATCCCACTTGGCTCACCAAATTTCGTTCTTCTAGGTTTAACCGTTCTTTTGCAGTAAACGTTTACATGGTTAGGTTTCACTCTGTTTTCTCCTATATGGATACATGTAGTTGGAACTCTAAATCAAACACGGTTTGTGCTAGCTCTTTGAAACTTGGCACAATAATGTAGTTTCCAGTTCAATCGCTATGTTTGTGTCCTATTGAAGAAGCCCCAAGCAGAGACTGACGAGAATCACTTTCATTGAAAGGGGTTGCCAAGCTTCCAAAAAACTGGGAGATTCCTGAAATCTCAGCAAACATTTTTTCTCCCAATCTTGATGATACTTCAATTTAATGATCAGTACACCAATCCAAATTGGCTCACCAAATTTCGTTCTAGGTTAAACCGTTCCTTTGCAATAACCGTTTTCATGTGTAGTTTTCACTCTGTTTTCTCCTATATGGATACATGTAGTTGGAACTCTAAATCAAACACCATTTGTGTTAGCTCTTTGAAACTTGGCACAATAATGTAGTTCCAAATTATATCGCTATGGTTTGTGTCCCATTGAAGTAGCCCCAAGCAGAGACTGACGAGAATCACTTTCATTGAAAGGGGTTGCCAAGCTTCCAAAAAACTACGAGTTTCCTGAAATCTCAGCAAACCTTTTTTCACCCTATATTGATGATAATTCTATTTAGTGATCAGCCCACCAATCCCACTTGGCACAGGAAATTTCGTTCTTCTAGGTTAAACCGTTCCTTTGCAGAAACTGTTTTCATGTTTAGGTTTCACTCTGTTTTCTCCTATATGGATACATGTAGTTGGAACTCTTAATCAAACACGGTTTGTGCTAGCTCTTTGAAACTTGGCACAATAATGTAGTTCCAAGATCTATCACTATGGTTTGTGTCCTATTGAAGTAGCCCCAAGCAGAGACTGACGAGAATCACTTTCATTGAAAGGGGTTGCCAAGCTTCCAAAAAACTACGAGTTTCCTGAAATCTCAGCAAACATTTTTTCACCCAATCTTGATGATAGTTCCATTTAATGATCAGTACACCAATCCAACTTGGCACACCAAATTTTGTTCTTCTAGGTTAAACCGTTCGTTTGCAGAAACCGTTTTCATGTTTAGGTTTCACTCTGTTTTCTCCTATATGGATACATGCAGTTGGAACTCTAAATCAAACACGGTTTGTGCTAGCTCTTTGAAACTTGGCACAACTAATGTAGTTCCAAGTTCTAACGCTCCGGTTTGTGTCCTATTGAAGAAGCCCCAAGCAGAGACTGACGAGAATCACTTTCATTGAAAGGGGTTGCCAAGCTTCCAAAAAAACTACGAGTTTCCGGAAATCTCAGCAAACATTTTTTCACCCAAACTTGATGATACTTGCAGGTAGTGATCAGTACATGAATCCCACTTGGCACACCAAATTTCGTTCTTCTAGGTTAAATCGTTCCTTTGTAGTAACTGTTTTCACGTTTACGTTTCACTCTGTTTTCTCCGATATGGATACATGTAGTTGGAACTCTAAATCAAAAACGGTTTGTGCTAGCTCTTTAAAGCTTGGCACAATAATGTAGTTCCAAGTTTTATCGCTATGGTTTGTGTCCTATTGAAGAAGCCCCAAGCAGAGACTGAGGAGAATCACTTTCATTGAAAGGGGTTGCCAAGCTTCCAAAAAGTAGGAATTTCTGGAAATCTCAGCAAACATTTTTTCACCCAACCTTGATGATACTTCCATTTAATGATCAGCCCACCAATCCCACTTGGATCACCAAATTTCGTTCTTCTAGGTTAAACCGTTCCTTTGCAGTAACCGTTTTCATGTTTAGGTTTCACTCTGTTTTCTCCTATATGGATACATGTAGTTGGAACTCGAAATCAAACACGGTTTGTGCTAGCTCATTGAAACTTGGCACAATAATGTAGTTCCAAATTCTATCGCTATGGTTTGTGTCCTATTGAAGTAGCCCCAAGCAGAGACTGAGAAGAATCACTGTCATTGAAAGGGGTTGCCAAGATTCCAAAAAAACTATGAGTTTCCTGAAATCTCAGCAAACATTTTTTCACCCAATCTTGATGATACATGCAGGTAATGATCAGTACACCAATCCCACATGGCACACCAAATTTCGTTCTTCTAGTTTAAACCGTTCCTTTGCAGAAACCATTTTCATGTTTAGGTTTCACTCTGTTTTCTCCTATATGGATACATGTAGTTGGAACTCTAAATCAAACACCGTTTGTGTTAGCTCTTTGAAACGTGGCACAAGAATGTAATTCCAAATTATATCGCTATGGTTTGTGTCCTATTGAAGTAGCCCCAAGCAGAGACTGACGAGAATCACTTTCATTGAAAGGGGTTGCCAAGCTTCCAAAAAACTACGAGTTTCCTGAAATCTCAGCAAACCGTTTTTTCACCCTATATTGATAATAATTCCATTTAATGATCAGCCCACCAATCCCACTTGGCTCACGAAATTTCGTTCTTCTAGGTTAAACCGTTCCTTTGCAGTAACCGTTTTCATGTTTAGGTTTCACTCTGTTTTCTACTGTATGGATACATGTAGTTAGAACTCTAAATCAAACACGGTTTGTGCTAGCTCTTTGAAACATGGCACAATGATGTAGTTCCAAGTTCTATCGCTATGGTTTGTGTCCTATATAAGTAACCCCAAGTAGAGGCTGACGAGAATCACTTTCATTGAAAGAGGTTGAAAAGCTTCCAAAAAACTACGAGTTTCCTGAAATCTCAGCAAACATTTTTTCACCCAATCTTGATGATACTTGCAGGTAATGATCATTACACCAATCGCACTTGGCTCACAAATTTCGTTCTTCTAGGTTAAACCGTTCTTTGCAGTACCGTTTTCATGTATAGGTTTCACTCTGTTTTCTCCTGTATGGATACGTGTAGTTGGAACTCTAAATCAAACACGGTTTTTGCTAGCTCTTTGAAACTTGGCACAATAATGTAGATTCCAGTTCTATCGCTATGTTTGTGTCCTATTGAAGAAGCCCCAAGCAGAGACTGACGAGAATCACTTTCATTGAAAGGGTTTCCAAGCTTCCAAAAAACTGGGAGATTCCTGTAATCTCAGCAAACATTTTTCTCCCAATCTTGATGATACTTCAATTTAATTATCAGTACACCAATCCAAATTGGCTCACCAAATTTCGTTCTAGGTTAAACCGTTCCTTTGCAGTAACCGTTTTCATGTTTAGGTTTCACTCTGTTTTCTCCTATATGGATACATGTAGTTGGAACTCTAAATCAAACATGTTTGTGTTAGCTCTTTGCAACTTGGCACAATAATGTAGTTCCAAATTATATCGCTATGGTTTGTGTCCTATTGAAGTAGCCCCAAGCAGAGACTGACGAGAATCACTTTCATTGAAAGGGTTTGCCAAGCTTCCAAAAAACTACGAGTTTCCTGAAATCTCAGCAAACCTTTTTTCACCCTATATCGATGATAATTCCATTTAATGATCAGCCCACCAATCCCACTTGGCTCACGAAATTTCGTTCTTCTAGGTTAAACCGTTCCTTTGCCGTAACCGTTTTCATGTTTAGGTTTCACTCTGTTTTCTACTGTATGGATACATGTAGTTAGAACTCTAAATCAAACACAGTTTGCGCTAGGTCTTTGAAACTTGGCACAATAATGTCGTTCCAAGTTCTATCGCTATGGTTTGTGTAGTATTGAAGTAGCCCCAAGCAGAGACTGACGAGAATCAATTTCATTGAAAGGGGATGCCAAGCTTCCAAAAATCTACGAGTTTACGGAAATCTCAGCAAACATTTTTCACCCAATTTGATGATACTTCCATTTAATGATCAGGACACCAATCTCACTTGGCTCAACAAATTTCGTTCTTCTAGGTTAAACCATTCCTTTGCAGTAACCGTTTTCATGTTTAGGTTTCACTCTGTTTTCTCCTATATGGATACATGTAGTTGGAACTCTAAATCAAACACGGTTTGTGCTAGCTCTTTGAAACTTGGCACAATAATGTAGTTCCAAGTTCTATCGCTATGGTTTGTGTCCTATTGAAGTAGCCCCAAGCAGAGACTGACGAGAATCACTTTCATTGAAAGGGGTTGCCAAGCATTCAAAAAACTACGAGTTTCCTGAAATCTCACCAAACATTTTTTCACACAATCTTGATGATTCTTGCAGTAGTTATCAATACATGAATCCCACTTGGCACACACAAATTTCGTTCTTCTAGTTAAACCATTCCTTTGTAGTAACTGTTTTCACGTTTACGATTCACTCTGTTTCTCCTATATGGATACATGTAGTTGGAACTCTAAATCAAACACGGTTTGTGCTAGCTCCTTGAAACTTGGCACAATAATGTAGTTCCAAGTTCTAACGCTATGGTTTGTGTCCTATTGAAGAAGCCCCAAGCAGATACTGACGAGAATCACTTTCATTGAAAGGGGTTGCCAAGCCTCAAAAAAACTACGAGTTTCCTGAAATCTCAGCAAACATTTTTTTCACCCATCTTGATGATACTTCCATTTAATGATCAGCCCACCAATCCACTTGGCTCACCAAATTTCGTTCTTCTAGCTTAAACCGTTCCTTTGAAATAACCGTTTTCATCTTTAGGTTTCACTCTGTTTTCTCCTTATATGGATACATGTAGTTGGAACTTAACACGGTTTGTGCTGCTCTAAACTTGGCACACTAATGTAGTTCCAAGTTCTAACGCTCCGGTTTGTGTCCTATTGCAGAAGCCCCAAGCAGAGACTGACGAGAATCACTTTCATTGAAAGGGGTTGCCAAGCTTCCAAAAAACTACGAGTTTCCGGAAATCTCAGCAAACATTTTTTCACCCAAACTTGATGATACTTGCAGGTAGTGATCAGTACATGAATCCCACTTGGCACACCAAATTTCGTTCTTCTAGGTTAAATCGTTCCTTTGTAGTAACTGTTTTCACGTTTACGTTTCACTCTGTTTTCTCCGATATGGATACATGTAGTTGGAACTCTAAATCAAAAACGGTTTGTGCTAGCTCTTTAAAGCTTGGCACAATAATGTAGTTCCAAGTTTTATCGCTATGGTTTGTGTCCTATTGAAGAAGCCCCAAGCAGAGACTGAGTTGAATCACTTTCATTGAAAGGGGTTGCCAAGCTTCCAAAAAGTAGGAATTTCTGGAAATCTCAGCAAACATTTTTTCACCCACATACTTCCATTTAATGATCAGCCCACCAATCCCACTTGGATCACCAAATTTCGTTCTTCTAGGTTAAACGTTCCTTTGCAGTAACCGTTTTCATGTTTAGGTTTCACTCTGTTTTCTCCTATATGGATACATGTAGTTGGAACTCGAAATCAAACACGGTTTGTGCTAGCTCATTGAAACTTGGCACAATAATGTAGTTCCAAATTCTATCGCTATGGTTTGTGTCCTATTGAAGTAGCCCCAAGCAGAGACTGAGAAGAATCACTGTCATTGAAAGGGGTTGCCAAGATTCCAAAAAAAACTATGAGTTTTCTGAAATCTCAGCAAACATTTTTTCACCCAATCTTGATGATACATGCAGGTAATGATCAGTACACCAATCCCACATGGCACACCAAATTTCGTTCTTCTAGTTAAACCGTTCCTTTGCAGAAACCATTTTCATGTTTAGGTTTCACTCTGTTTTCTCCTATATGGATACATGTAGTTATAACTCTAAATCAAACACCGTTTGTGTTAGCTCTTTGAAACGTGGCACAAGAATGTAATTCCAAATTATATCGCTATGGTTTGTGTCCTATTGAAGTAGCCCCAAGCAGAGACTGACGAGAATCACTTTCATTGAAAGGGGTTGCCAAGCTTCCAAAAACTACGAGTTTTCCTGAAATCTCAGCAAACCGTTTTTCACCCTATATTGATAATAATTCCATTTAATGATCAGCCCACCAATCCCACTTGGCTCACCGAAATTTCGTTCTTCTAGGTTAAACCGTTCCTTTGCAGTAACCGTTTTCATGTTTAGGTTTCACTCTTCTACTGTATGGATACATGTAGTTAGAACTCTAAATCAAACACGGTTTGTGCTAGCTCTTTGAAACATGGCACAATGATGTAGTTCCAAGTTCTATCGCTATGGTTTGTGTCCTATATAAGTAACCCCAAGTAGAGGCTGACGAGAATCACTTTCATTGAAAGAGGTTGAAAAGCTTCAAAAAACTACGAGTTTCCTGAAATCTCAGCAAACATTTTTTCACCCAATCTTGATGATACTTGCAGGTAATGATCATTACACCAATCGCACTTGGCTCACCAAATTTCGTTCTTCTAGGTTAAACCGTTCCTTTGCAGTAACC